>NC_042989.1:41937566-41972566 GCF_901001165.1 Salmo trutta
GAACATACACCACAGTAGGACAGACACCACAGTAGGGACTAGGACATACACCACAGTAGTACTAGGACAGAGAACCACAGTGGACTAGGACATACCCACAGTAGTAGGACATCACCACAGTAGGACTAGGATACAACACAGTAGGACTAGCACATACACCACAGTAGGACAGACACCACAGTAGGACTAGGACATACACCACAGTAGGACTAGGACATACACCACAGTAGGACTAGGACATACACCACAGTAGGACTAGGACATACACCACAGTAGGACAGACACCACAGTAGGACTAGGATATACACCACAGTAGGACAGACACCACAGTAGGACTAGGATATACACCACAGTAGTCTAGGACAGACACACAGTAGGACTAGGACATACACCACAGTAGGACTAGGATAGACACCACAGTAGGACAGGACACCACAGTAGGGACAGACACCACAGTAGGACAGACACCACAGTAGGACTAGGACATACACCACAGTAGTACTAGGACAGACACCACAGTAGGACTAGGACATACACCACAGTAGGACTAGCACATACACCACAGTAGGACATACACCACAGTAGGACTAGGATAGACACCACAGTAGGACTAGGACATACACCACAGTAGGACATACACCACAGTAGGACTAGGACATACACCACAGTAGGACTAGGACAGACACCACAGTAGGACATACACCACAGTAGGATATACACCACAGTAGGACATACACCACAGTAGGACTAGGACAGACACCACAGTAGGACATACACCACAGTAGGATATACACCACAGTAGGACTAGGACAGACACCACAGTAGGACTAGGATAGACACCACAGTAGGACAGACACCACAGTAGGACTAGGATATACACCACAGTAGGACATACACCACAGTAGGACTAGGACAGACACCACAGTAGTACAAGGACATAAACCACAGTAGGACTAGGATATACACCACAGTAGGACTAGGATATACACCACAGTAGGACAGACACCACAGTAGGACAGACACCACAGTAGGACATACACCACAGTAGGACAGACACCACAGTAGGACTAGGACATACACCACAGTAGTACTAGGACAGACACCACAGTAGGACTAGGACATACACCACAGTAGGACATACACCACAGTAGGACTAGGACATACACCACAGTAGGACTAACACATACACCACAGTAGGACAGACACCACAGTAGGACTAGGACATACACCACAGTAGGACTAGGACATACACCACAGTAGGACTAGGACATACACCACAGTAGGACTAGGACATACACCACAGTAGGACAGACACCACAGTAGGACTAGGATATACACCACAGTAGGACAGACACCACAGTAGGACTAGGATATACACCACAGTAGTACTAGGACAGACACCACAGTAGGACTAGGACATACACCACAGTAGGACTAGGATAGACACCACAGTAGGACAGACACCACAGTAGGACAGACACCACAGTAGGACAGACACCACAGTAGGACTAGGACATACACCACAGTAGTACTAGGACAGACACCACAGTAGGACTAGGACATACACCACAGTAGGACTAGCACATACACCACAGTAGGACATACACCACAGTAGGACTAGGATAGACACCACAGTAGGACTAGGACATACACCACAGTAGGACATACACCACAGTAGGACTAGGACATACACCACAGTAGGACTAGGACAGACACCACAGTAGGACATACACCACAGTAGGATATACACCACAGTAGGACATACACCACAGTAGGACTAGGACAGACACCACAGTAGGACATACACCACAGTAGGATATACACCACAGTAGGACTAGGACAGACACCACAGTAGGACTAGGATAGACACCACAGTAGGACAGACACCACAGTAGGACTAGGATATACACCACAGTAGGACTAGGACAGACACCACAGTAGTACTAGGACAGACACCACAGTAGGACAGACACCACAGTAGGACAGACACCACAGTAGGACAGACACCACAGCTCCATCCAGCCTGCCCATCTGCACCACCAGGTAGACCACACGCACACAGAACAGAACAGGACAGACAGACACACAGAGTCACTGTCCAGGCCAGCGCTCACTCACACACTCCAGTGCCTCCAAATATTTTAATCAGACTTCCCAATCCTACGGACCCTCGAAAACATGTCAATCAGAACAGGATAATTAGGAAGGGGTGGGGGGGCTGGAGGAGAGGGACAGGGGGTGGGGGGGGTGGAGGAGAGGGACAGGGGGTGGGGGGGTGGAGGAGAGGGACAGGGGGTTGGGGGGGGGGGGCTGGAGGAGAGGGACAGGGGGGTGGGGGGGAGGGACAGGGGGTGGGGGGACAGGGGGTGGGGGGGTGGAGGAGAGGGACAGGGGGGTGGGGGGGCTGGAGGAGAGGGACAGGGGGGTGGAGGAGAGGGACAGGGGGTGGGGGGGGGGGGAGGGAGGGACAGGGGGGGGGGGGCTGGAGGAGAGGGACAGGGGGGTGGGGGGGCTGGAGGAGAGGGACAGGGGGGTGGGGTGGAGGGGGGGGCTGGAGGAGAGGGACAGGGGGGTGGGGGGAGGGGGGGGCTGGAGGAGAGGGACAGGGGGTGGGGGGGGGGCAGGTCTGTTGGAGACACAGTGACGGGGGAGAGAGGGAGAGAACCAGCAGAGTAAAGGAAGGAAGTCAGCCTTGGACAAGCAAACCTTGTCTGAGCCAGAACGGCCCATAGGGCAGGAGACTCTCCTGATTCTGTAGTGTGAGGCAGTCAGAACGGCCCATAGGGCAGGAGGCTCTCCTGATTCTGTAGCGTGAGGCAGTCAGAACGGCCCATAGGGCAGGAGACTCTCCTGATTCTGTATGGGAGTCCAGAAGGCCCCATAGGGCAGGAGAACTCTCTGATTCTGTAGTGTGAGGCAGTCAGAACGGCCACATAGGGCAGGAGGCTCTCCTGATTCTGTAGTGTGAGGCAGTCAGAACGGCCCATAGGGCAGGAGACTCTCCTGATTCTGTAGTGTGAGGCAGTCAGAACGGCCCATAGGGCAGGAGACTCTCCTGATTCTGTAGTGTGAGGCAGTCAGAACGGCCCATAGGGCAGGAGGCTCTCCTGATTCTGTAGCGTGAGGCAGTCAGAACGGCCATAGGGCAGGAGGCTCTCCTGATTCTGTAGCGTAGAGGCAGTCAGAACGGCCCATAGGGCAGGAGGCTCTCCTGATTCTGTAGTGTGAGGCAGCCAGAACGGCCCATAGGGCAGGAGGCTCTCCTGATTCTGTAGTGTGAGGCAGTCAGAACGGCCCATAGGGCAGGAGGCTCTCCTGATTCTGTAGTGTGAGGCAGTCAGAACGGCCCATAGGGCAGGAGGCTCTCTCCTGATTCTGTAGTGTGAGGCAGTCAGAACGGCCCATAGGGCAGGAGGCTCTCTCCTGATTCTGTAGTGTGAGGCAGTCAGAACGGCCCATAGGGCAGGAGGCTCTCCTGATTCTGTAGTGTGAGGCAGTCAGAACGGCCCATAGGGCAGGAGGCTCTCCTGATTCTGTAGTGTGAGGCAGTCAGAACGGCCCATAGGGCAGGAGGCTCTCTCCTGATTCTGTAGTGTGAGGCAGTCAGAACGGCCCATAGGGCAGGAGGCTCTCCTGATTCTGTAGCGTGAGGCAGTTTGATTAGCACCAGAGTATAGAGTGGTTTAGGTGAGCAGAGTAGAGTAAATGGGACAGCCGAGACTGGTAGTCATAGTACATAATCACCTGCAATGCTTTTGGTAAAATAACTAGTTAAAGGAATGAATTGGATAAATTAAGACTCGCTCTGGATAAGAGCGTCTGCTAAATGACGTAAATGTAAATGTAAGACCTGGGATATCACAAGGGACACTACATGATCAAAAGTATGTGGACACCTACTCGTTCAACATCTCATTCCAAAATCATGGGTATTGATATGGAGTTGGTCCCCCCCATTGCTGCTATAACAGCCTCCACTCTCCTGGGAAGGCTTTCCACTAGATGTTGGAACATTGCTACGGGGACTTGCTTCCATTCAGCCACAAGAGCATTAGTGAGGTCGGGCAGTGATGTTGGGCGATTAGGCCTGGATCACAGTCAGTGTTACAATTCATCCAAAAGGTGTTCGATGGGGTTTAGGTCAGGGCTCTGTTCAGGCCAGTCAAGTTCATCCACACAGATCTTGACTAACCATTTCTGTAAGAACCTCGCTTTGTGCACGGGGGCACTGTGATGCTGAAACAGGAAATGGCCTTCCTCAAACTGTTGCCACAAAGTTGGAAGCACAGAATCATCTAGAATGTCATTGTATGCTGTAGCGTTAAGATTTCCCTTCACTGGAACTAAGGAGCCCGAACCATGAAAAACAGCCCCAGACCATTATTCCTCCTCCACCAAACTTTACAGTAGGCACTATGAATTGGGGCAGGGTGGAAGGATGATTCATCAACACAGAGAACGAGTTTCCACTGCTCCAGAATCCAATGGGGGCGAGCTTTACGCTTGGCATTGCACATGGTGATCTTAGGCTTGTGTGAGGCTGCTCGGCCATGGAAACCCATCTCATTAAGCTCCCGACGAGCAGTTCTTGTGCTGACGTTGCTTCCAGAGGCAGCTTGGAACTCGGTAGTGAGTGTTGCAACCGAGGACAGACGATTTCTACGCCCTACGTGTTTCAGCACTCAGCGGTCCCGTTCTGTGAGTTTGTGTGGCCTACCACTTCACGGCTGTGCCGTTGTTGCTCCTAGACGTTTCCACTTCACAATAACAGCACTTATAGTTGACCGGGGGCAACTCTAGCAGGGAAGGAATTTTACGAACTGACTTGTTGGAAAGGTGGCATCCAATGACGCTGCCTTCGTTCGAAAGTCACCTAGCTCTTCTTCAGTAAGGCCATTCTACTGCAAATATTTGTCTTTGGAGATCGCACACCAGTCTGCAACGGGTGTGGCTGAAATAGCAGAATCCACTCATTTGAATGGGTGTCCACATACTTTTGTATATATTGTGTACCTGTATGAAAGTCAAGGACACTCAAGTTCACTTGGAAAGATAGATAGGAGTTAGGAACAAACCTGTAGGGTGATCTGGGACGTAAGGAATGAAGCCTTGCTGTGTGTTGTCTTGTCCTCTGGGATTCTGCATACTGGGGACAACTGGACAACAACAAGAAGAAGGAGAGGTAGACACTCAAATCTATGGCTCAGATTATATACATATACACACACCGGGGACCTCTGGACAACAAGAAGAGACGCAGAATTACAGATGTATTCTGTAGACTATATGGTTGAGATTCATGTCTATTTCGACGACAATCAGCGCGCGCGCACGCACACACGCACACACACACACACACACACACAGACACACACACACACACACGTACACACACACACACACACGCACACACAGACACAGACACACACACACACACACACACACAGACACACACACTGTCTCACCCTGTGGGCGGTAGCAGGGCTGTGTGTTGCAGGTCTCCACTGTGAGGGGTTTAAGGTTGGAGTTACAACGTTTCACTGGGTACAGGTTCCTCTCTCTGTCAGAACACATCACCTGGCGCTCACGCAGACCTGAAGCACAGCTTTTAGAGCACTGGAGACGGGAGAGGAGAGGAGAGGAGAGGAGGAGAGGTGGAGGAGAGGAGAGGAGAGGAGAGGAGAGGAGAGGACGTGAGGAGGAGAGGAGAGGAGAGGAGAGGAGAGGAGAGGAGAGGAGAGGAGAGGAGAGGAGAGGAGAGGAGAGGAGAGGAGAGGAGAGGAGGAGAGGTGGAGGAGGAGGAGAGGAGAGGAGGAGAGGAGGAGAGGGGAGGAGAGGAGAGGAGAGGAGAGGAGAAGAGAGGAGAGGAGAGGAGAGGACGTGAGGAGGAGAGGAGAGGAGAGGAGAGGAGGGGAGAGGAGAGGAGAGGAGAGGAGAGGTGGAGGAGAGGAGAGGAGAGGAGGAGGAGAGGAGAGGAGGAGGAGAGGAGAGGAGAGGTGGAGAGTGTTAATTGCATTAGTGTGTGTGTGTGTGTGTGTGTGTGTGTGTGTGCGTACGTGCGTGCGTGCGTGTGCGTGTCTATGTGTTAATTGCATATGCACGTGTGTGTGTGTAATGAGTTTGTGTGTCTGTCTGTGCCACTCACCAGTCCCCAGTCTCCAACGTGCCAGCTGACAGCCAGTAGACATGCGGGCATGGAGCAGGGCTGGGTGGCTACGGGGCGGAGTGATGCGGAGCAGGACGTGTCTGCTAACTGGACCGATGCTGCTCCGACACACATCACCTCTCTGGACTGATCCCCTGTCCCACATGTCACTGAGCACTGGAGAGAACACAACATACAGTGGGATTGATCACTACTCTATAAATAAAACTAGGCCCTCATCCTGTTTCTAGATCTGGATAGTAGGTATGAAGCAGTGCGTTATCTCACGTTATCGCATCGGCCAAAATGTTCCAAAAGTAGAGAGGCACATTGCCAACTGTCAGAGTCAGATACGTGCTGATTTCTGAGAACAGTCCCACAACTTTGGTGCCTTACGACTTCAGCAACAAGCTGGCAAACTAGCTAGCTACCGTTTGACCAGTCCAATGACCTTGTACCAGGCTACTAGCTGGAGTAAGTTTGCACGAGCATGATTAACGTCATAGCTGTCCGAGAGCAGAGTGATTTTCAGAATTAGGAACTAGCGTTATGCGGATGAACAAAATCTAAATTCCACCGTCGTACAAGACAGATCGGTTGAGGTTCGAGCGTTGTGTCGGAGTGATGCCATCTGACGTGACTCACTGGAGTGTAGTGGTAGAACTTCCCACCTTACAAATCTACAAACATCAAAAGGTTTCCCAAACTCGGTCCTGGGGACCCTGAAGGGTGCAGTACCTACCACGCTCAGGTCTACCCCTCTCTCTCTTCTGACTGCAGTACCTACCACGCTCAGGTCTACCCCTCTCTCTCTCTCTTCTGACTGCAGTACCTACCACGCTCAGGTCTGCCCCCCCTCTCTCTCTCTTCTGACTGCAGTACCTACCACGCTCAGGTATACCCCTCTCTCTCTTCTGACTGCAGTACCTACCACGCTCAGGTCTACCCCTCTCTCTCTTCTGACTGCAGTACCTACCACGCTCAGGTCTACCCCTCTCTCTCTCTTCTGACTGCAGTACCTACCACGCTCAGGTCTACCCCTCTCTCTCTCCTCTGACTGCAGTACCTACCGCGCTCCAGACAGAAGCCCTCCACGAGACACAACGCTGCATGTTGCAGGTCTGCAGGGTGGGCGGGGCGAGGGCGTAGGCTGCACAGACGGCGTCCTCCACCACACGGGGCCCTGATGCATCATGGGAGACACACTGCACACTGCGCACCTGGGAGCCGCCGCCACACGACACAGAGCACACGTTCCATTCACCTGTCGTCCAGCTAAGACGGGGAGCAGAGAGACGGGAGTTAATAACTACATGTGATTCAGAGTGGCTGCATGTGATTCAGAGTGGCTGCATGTGATTCAGAGTGGCTGCAGGTGATTCAGAGTGGCTGCATGTGATTCAGAGTGGCTGCATGTGATTCAGAGTGGCTGCATGTGATTCAGAGTGGCTGCATGTGATTCAGAGTGGCTGCATGTGATTCAGCAGAGTGGCTGCATGTGATTCAGCAGAGTGGCTGCATGTGATTCAGCAGAGTGGCTGCATGTGATTCAGCAGAGTGGCTGCATGTGATTCAGAGTGGCTGAGAGTGGCTGCATGTGATTCAGAGTGGCTGCAGGTGATTCAGAGTGGCTGCAGGTGATTCAGAGTGGCTGCAGGTGATTCAGAGCGGCTGCAGATGATTCAGAGTGGCTGCAGGTGATTCAGAGTGACTGCGGTTCCAGACTTTCTGGAACCCGACCTGCCGTGGCTATTGATACAGAGATTTCTACGCATGTGCAGGAGTTTGTTTTACGTAGCTGCTGCCCACTCTACTGCCTACGTAGCTGCTGCCCACTCTACTGCCTACGTAGCTGCTGCCCACTCTACTGCCTACGTAGCTGCTGCCCACTCTACTGCCTACGTAGCTGCTGCCCACTCTACTGCCTACGTAGCTGCTGCCCACTCTACTGCCTACGTAGCTGCTGCCCACTCTACTGCCTACGTAGCATGTAGACCAAAGAGGGAAACCCCAGTATTTCACCATAGAGACCAAAGAGGGAAACCCCAGTATTTCACCATAGAGACCAAGGAGGGAAACCCCAGTATTTCACCATGCAGACCAAAGAGGGAAACCTCAGTATTTCACCATAGAGACCAGGGAGGGAAACCCCAGTATTTCACCATAGAGACCAGGGAGGGAAACCCGAGAATTCTAGGCCTTACTTTTAACCAAATGTTACAATTTCAATTTAGAGCAAAACACTTGGGTGAACTTTTGGAATCATGGAAATAGAATGATTATTATAATTATATAGTTAAAATATAATAGTGGGCACTTTGAATAAAGTGTTGTTTGACATGACAACAAAGGAAAATGCCAGGGAGGAATTATTGTGACAGGATAGGAACCAAACTGTTGACAAGTGTTTCCTAGGGGACCCTATAATCTTGGGCTACATTGAATATTTTGCACAAACAACATACACCACTAATTATGTTTGCTCTGACTCATTTACATTTATTATCTAGCTAGCGATTAGCATCAGCGGCTAATCTAGCTAGCGATTAGCATCAGCGGCTAACAATTTTACGGCTAACAATATTTAGGCCCAACTTGCTAAGAAAAGACAAACTAGATGTTTGCAGATGTAAAGAAACACAAACTAATAGCGTCATTATAGAACGCGAGTGGATTTATATTAAGAAGCAAAGCGAAAAACAGCATCGTTGTTATCAACATTGCTTATATGCACTGCATCGACCATGCAGACAACGCAGGTGTTTCGTGTTCGAGGAACGAACGTGCTCCCGAGAGAGATGAGTAGCGAAGTAACGTATAAAAATGGACGTCACACACGGAGTATCACATTTAACAAAAACCAAACATTCAAATACGGTTTCTAGAAAGTAAAGTAAAAATCCAAATCGGTCAGTGCATCAATACCAGCATATCGTAAAATACAGTATAGACCAGCCCAGCCCATACAGATTAAACCTACAGTATAGACCAGCCCATACACATTAAACCTACAGTATAGACCAGCCCATACAGATTAAACCTACAGTATAGACCAGCCCATACACATTAAACCTACAGTATAGACCAGCCCATACACATTAAACCTACAGTATAGACCAGCCCTTACACATTAAACCTACAGTATAGACCAGCCCTTACACATTAAACCTACAGTATAGACCAGCCCTTACACATTAAACCTACAGTATAGACCAGCCCATACAGATTAAACCTACAGTATAGACCAGCCCATACACATTAAACCTACAGTATAGCCCAGCCCATACAGATTACACCTACAGTATAGACCAGCCCATACAGATTAAACCTACAGTATAGACCAGCCCTTACACATTAAACCTACAGTATAGACCAGCCCATACACATTAAACCTACAGTATAGACCAGCCCTTACACATTAAACCTACAGTATAGACCAGCCCTTACACATTAAACCTACAGTATAGACCAGCCCATACACATTAAACCTACAGTATAGACCAGCCCTTACACATTAAACCTACAGTATAGACCAGCCCATACAGATTAAACCTACAGTATAGACCAGCCCATACACATTAAACCTACAGTATAGCCCAGCCCATACAGATTACACCTACAGTATAGACCAGCCCATACACATTAAACCTACAGTATAGACCAGCCCTTACACATTAAACCTACAGTATAGACCAGCCCATACACATTAAACCTACAGTATAGACCAGCCCATACACATTAAACCTACAGTATAGCCCAGCCCATACAGATTAAACCTACAGTATAGACCAGCCCATACACATTAAACCTACAGTATAGCCCAGCCCATACAGATTAAACCTACAGTATAGACCAGCCCATACACATTAAACCTACAGTATAGACCAGCCCTTACACATTAAACCTACAGTATAGACCAGCCCATACACATTAAACCTACAGTATAGACCAGCCCATACACATTAAACCTACAGTATAGCCCAGCCCATACACATTAAACCTACAGTATAGACCAGCCCATACACATTAAACCTACAGTATAGACCAGCCCTTACACATTAAACCTACAGTATAGCCCAGCCCATACACATTAAACCTACAGTATAGACCAGCCCATACACATTAAACCTACAGTATAGACCAGCCCATACACATTAAACCTATAGTATAGCCCAGCCCTTACAGATTAAACCTACAGTATAGACCAGCCCATACACATTAAACCTACAGTATAGACCAGCCCAGCCCATACACATTAAACCTACAGTACAGCCCAGCCCATACAGATTAAACCTACAGTATAGACCAGCCCATACAGATTAAACCTACAGTATAGCCCAGCCCATACAGATTAAACCTACAGTATAGACCAGCCCTTACAGATTAAACCTACAGTATAGACCAGCCCATACAGATTAAACCTACAGTATAGACCAGCCCTTACAGATTAAACCTACAGTATAGACCAGCCCAGCCCTTACACATTAAACCTACAGTATAGCCCAGCCCATACACATTAAACCTACAGTATAGACCAGCCCTTACACATTAAACCTACAGTATAGACCAGCCCATACAGATTAAACCTACAGTATAGACCAGCCCATACAGATTAAACCTACAGTATAGACCAGCCCTTACACATTAAACCTACAGTATAGACCAGCCCATACACATTAAACCTACAGTATAGACCAGCCCATACAGATTAAACCTACAGTATAGACCAGCCCATACAGATTAAACCTACAGTATAGACCAGCCCATACAGATTAAACCTACAGTATAGACCAGCCCATACAGATTAAACCTACAGTATAGACCAGCCATACGATAACCTACAGTATAGACCAGCCATACAGATTAAACCTACAGTATAGACCAGCCCATACAGATTAAACCTACAGTATAGACCAGCCCATACAGATTAAACCTACAGTATAGACCAGCCCATACAGATTAAACCTACAGTATAGACCAGCCCATACACATTAAACCTACAGTATAGACCAGCCCATACAGATTAAACCTACAGTATAGACCAGCCCTTACACATTAAACCTACAGTATAGACCAGCCCATACACATTAAACCTACAGTATAGACCAGCCCATACAGATTAACCTACAGTATAGACCAGCCCATACAGATTAAACCTACAGTATAGACCAGCCCATACAGATTAAACCTACAGTATAGACCAGCCCATACAGATTAAACCTACAGTATAGACCAGCCCATACAGATTAAACCTACAGTATAGACCAGCCCATACAGATTAAACCTACAGTATAGACCAGCCCATACAGATTAAACCTACAGTATAGACCAGCCCATACAGATTAAACCTACAGTATAGACCAGCCCATACACATTAAACCTACAGTATAGACCAGCCCATACAGATTAAACCTACAGTATAGACCAGCCCATACACATTAAACCTACAGTATAGACCAGCCCATACAGATTAAACCTACAGTATAGACCAGCCCATACACATTAAACCTACAGTATAGACCAGCCCATACACATTAAACCTACAGTATAGACCAGCCCTTACACATTAAACCTACAGTATAGACCAGCCCATACAGATTAAACCTACAGTATAGACCAGCCCTTACACATTAAACCTACAGTATAGACCAGCCCATACACATTAAACCTACAGTATAGACCAGCCCATACAGATTAAACCTACAGTATAGACCAGCCCTTACACATTAAACCTTAACACTAATGAGGTCACGTTCCCCTGAACAGTATAGCCCAGCCCATACAGATTAAACCTTAACACTAATGAGGTCACGTTCCCCTGAACAGTATAGCCCAGCCCTTACACATTAAACCTTAACACTAATGAGGTCACGTTCCCCTGAACAGTATAGCCCAGCCCATACACATTAAACCTTAACACTAATGAGGTCACGTTCCCCTGAACAGTATAGACCAGCCCTTACACATTAAACCTTAACACTAATGAGGTCACGTTCCCCTGAACAGTATAGACCAGCCCTTACACATTAAACCTTAACACTAATGAGGTCACGTTCCCCTGAACAGTATAGACCAGCCCTTACACATTAAACCTTAACACTAATGAGGTCACGTTCCCCTGAACAGTATAGACCAGCCCAGCCCTTACACATTAAACCTTAACACTAATGAGGTCACGTTCCCCTGAACAGAGAACAGTCTACCCAGGGTTCATAGCTGTCTCAGGTTTCTTAGGCAACCGTTATTTACTATACTGCCCCTAGACAGTACCAAACGGAACAAAACACTGCTATTTACTGACAGACAGACTAACACTTATATAGACCAGACTGATATATAGACCATACTGATATATAGACCATACGGATATATAGACCAGACTGATATATAGACCATACTGATATATAGACCAGACCACCATACTGATATATAGACCATACTGATATATAGACCATACTGATATATAGACCATACTGATATATAGACCAGACCACCATACTGATATATAGACCATACTGATATATAGACCATACTGATATATAGACCAGACCACCATACTGATATATAGACCATACTGATATATAGACCATACTGATATATAGACCATACTGATATATAGACCATACGGATATAGAGACCATACTGATATATAGACCAGACCACCATACTGATATATAGACCATACTGATATATAGACCATACTGATATATAGACCAGACTGATATATAGACCAGACTGATATATAGACCAGACCACCATACTGATATATAAACCATACTGATATATAGACCATACTGATATATAGACCAGACTGATATATAGACCAGACCACCATACTAATACAGACCATACTGATACAGACCATACTGATATATAGACCAGACTGATATATAGACCAGACCACCAGACTGATTTATAGACCCCAGGCACTACAGAGCTGGTATTCATAAAGCGCCCCATAGTAGAAGTGTTGATGTAGGATCAGCTTTTCCTTTTAAATTACACTGAATTGACCTGTCCAGTGTAACCTGATAATAGGGCAGCACTTCTACAGCTGAAACGCTTCATGAATGAATGCCAGGCCAGGAGACAGAACAAGTGTCTTTATGATGTAACAGAACAAGTGTCTTTATGATGTAACAGAACAACCCCAGTGTCTTTATGATGTAACAGAACAACCCCAGTGTCTTTATGATGTAACAGAACAACCCCAGTGTCTTTATGATGTAACAGAACAACCCCAGTGTCTTTATGATGTAACAGAACAACCCCAGTGTCTTTATGATGTAACAGAACAAGGGTCTTTATGATGTAACAGAACAACACTACAACTATGTCTCACACTAGAATACTACGTGTTATGCATTGCCAAACTCTCCATACTATGTAGTGCACATGCTAAGAGTTTTGGGACACAAACATTAAACTATGTTAACAGACACAGACAGACAGCAGGCTTTATACGACAACACTGAATAAACCAGACAGCAACCCAGCTTAGGGATCAGTGGTCACGGGTTAAGGGTTAGGGGCCGTAGTTCATGGAAGGGACCTCTGATGCAATTCTAGCATCAAATACTTTCACTCTCTCAGTAGAGAGGAACTTTATCTTAAAACTGCTCAAGGAAGAGGGAGTAAAAGGAAGGAGGTGAGAGGAGGAGGATAAGGGAGGAAGCAGGGAGGAGGAGGAAGGAGGAAGATAAGGGAGGAAGCAGGGAGGAGGAGGGAGGAGGAGGATAAGGGAGGAAGCAGGGAGGAGGAGGGAGGAGGAAGATAAGGGCGGAAGCAGGGAGAAGGTGGGAGGAGGAGGATACGGGAGGAAGCAGGGAGGAGGAGGGAGGAGGAAGATAAGGGAGGAAGCAGGGAGGAGGAGGAAGGAGGAAGATAAGGGAGGAAGCAGGGAGGAGGAGGGAGGAGGAGGATAAGGGAGGAAGCAGGGAGAAGGTGGAAGGAGGAGGATAAGGGAGGAAGCAGGGAGAAGGTGGGAGGAGGAGGATAAGGGAGGAAGCAGGGAGAAGGTGGGAGGAGGAGGATAAGGGAGGAAGCAGGGAGAAGGTGGAAGGAGGAGGATAAGGGAGGAAGCAGGGAGAAGGTGGGAGGAGGAGGATAAGGGAGGAAGCAGGGAGAAGGAGGAAGGAGGAGGATAAGGGAGGAAGCAGGGAGAAGGTGGGAGGAGGAGGATAAGGGAGGAAGCAGGGAGAAGGTGAGAAGAGGAGTGAGGAGAGCTAGATAGAAGGAATGAAAAGTAGGAGGAGACGAGGGAAGGGAGGAGAGCCCGAGGTGCGTTCAGTTCACTGGAACGTTCCAGAATGTAAAAACGTACTGAACGCAGCCCTGGATAGAAGAAGGGAGGAGACCAGAGAGAGGAGAGGGGAGACCAGAGAGAGAGAGAGAGAGAGAGAGTTTGGATCTCTGAGCTGGATGGTTGCCCCTTGCCTTTGTTCTGGGTCCCGACATGGAAGAGCAGGCGTCAACACTAAACACAGACTCACACTGAACTCAAACACATCCCAGGGAGTAGTGCCATACTCTAAATGTGTGTTCGATGTGTAGAGACTAAACTTTTAACTTAAAATAAACTGTTTCTGTTCCAAATGGCACCCTATTCCCTAGATAGTGCACAAGAGCCCATAGGGCTCTGGTCTAAAGTAGTGCACTATATAGGGCTCTGGTCTAAAGTAGTGCACTATATAGGGTCCTGGTCTAAAGTAGTGCACTATATAGGGAATAGGGCTCTGGTCTATAGTAGTGCACTATATAGGGAATAGGGCTCTGGTCTAAAGTAGTGCACTATATAGGGAATAGGGCTCTGGTCTAAAGTAGTGCCCTATATAGGGAATAGGGCTCTGGTCTAAAGTAGTGCACTATATAGGGTCCTGGTCTAAAGTAGTGCACTATATAGGGAATAGGGCTCTGGTCTAAAGTAGTGCACTATATAGGGAAAAGGGTGCAATTTTGGATGCGTCCTTGATCTCTGGTATACAACCCCCCCCCCCCCCCCCCCCCCCCCCCCCCTGTGTTTGAGGTCAAATGCTAAACTAAAGCTTTTTGGAGCAGCGGGCCACCGTAGGCCCTGTGTTACCTGTACACATATGTTCTGGGGGTTTCAGAGGGCGTCCACACATGTGGCTGATACAGGTATGCCATCCTTTATGAACAGGGACAACAACAAACATTACCCACAACAGTGAGACCAGAGAGAGAGGAGAGAGGAGACCTGAGAGAGAGGAAAGAGGAGACCTGAGAGAGAGGAGAGGGGAGACCAGAGAGAGAGGAGAGAGGAGACCTGAGAGAGAGGAGAGGGGAGACCTGAGAGAGAGGAGAGAGGAGACCAGAGAGAGGAGAGAGGAGACCTGAGAGAGAGGAGAGGGGAGACCTGAGAGAGGAGAGAGGAGACCTGAGAGAGAGGAGAGGGGAGACCTGAGAGAGGAGAGGGGAGACCAGAGAGAGGAGAGAGGAGACCTGAGAGAGAGGAGAGGGGAGACCTGAGAGAGAGGAGAGGGGAGACCTGAGAGAGAGGAGACCTGAGAGAGGAGAGGGGAGACCAGAGAGAGGAGAGGGAAGACCAGAGAGAGGAGAAAGGAGACCAGAGAGAGGAGAGAGGAGACCAGAGAGAGGAGAGGGGAGACCAGAGAGAGGAGAGGGGAGACCAGAGAGAGGAGAGAGGAGAGAGGAGACCATAGAGAGGAGACCAGAGAGAGAGGAGACCAGAGAGAGAGGAGAGAGGAGACCAGAGAGAGGAGACCGGAGAGAGGAGATCAGAGAGAGAGGAGATCAGAGAGAGAGGAGACCAGAGAGAGGAGACCAGAGAGAGAGGAAACCAAAGAGAGAGGAGACCGGAGAGAGGAGACCAGAGAGAGAGGAGACCAGAGAGAGAGGAGATCAGAGAGAGAGGAGACCAGAGAGAGAGGAGAGAGGAGAGAGAGAGGAGACCAGAGAGAGAGGAGACCAGAGAGAGAGGAGATCAGAGAGAGAGGAGACCAGAGAGAGGAGCCAGACCATAGAGTGAGAAAGAGGGCTCGGCGCAGCCCATGCTGTCACTGAAGCCATTGTGGCACAGATACAAGAATGGGCCCCCTTTCTATCTCTATGGCCCAGCCAGACAGCTCCTGTATGGACACACAAACCTACTGAACCCAGGTTATCACAACTAACAAGATTACACTGGACTGGCTCCATCCATTCTCTGCATAATTGCAAATTCCAGAAACTTTCCCAAAGTTCCCAGGTTTTCGGGAAAGAGGATGAAATCAGGTAGGAGGAGGGAGCAAGGAGGGACTCCACCAACTGGAGATTTCTGAAGAACCCATGTGAACTCTGGGAAAGATCTGAGCCCATATCCATTAAACGTCTCAAAGTACTGTAGAAGCTCTGATCCAGGATCTGTCCATATCATCTTTCATTCATTCTGATCTAGGATCTGTCCATATCATCTTTCATTCATTATGATCTAGGATCTGTCCATATCATCTTTCATTCATTATGATCTAGGATCTGTCCATATCATCTCATTCATTATGATCTAAAAGGCAACACTGACTCTGAGACGCTTCGTGGATCAGTCTTAACAGGTCAGTCATAATAAGGTATCGCTCCACCATTTCAGCTTCTCTACCATACATACAGTCTTCTTCATCACAGTGGCCTTGATAGCTACAGTCTGTTTAACATACAGTAAAACTATGGTCCGTCTCAAAGTACAGCACAGACACTCCACCATACTGGACGTGGAAATCAGGGCATTCATCTCTGAGCTAGGACGCAAAGGCCACTGACTAACTTCTGTCTAAGAAAATACAATCAACGTTGCTATCAGACTTACTTTGATGTGCATGACCTCACATCACTTCCTTGAACAGTGTCTTGTTCATTCCCCAAAAGGACTTATTGTGAAATGTAGAGCCTTGTAGGAAGTGGCAGACTCACCTGTGAGTCTGAGGGCACTGCTGAGTGTTGCAGGTGCGGTTGGTGAGGGGGCGTGGCAAGGCGGAGCACAGGTAGTCTGGGTAGGCCTCATTATCGATGGCACAGAACACCAGACGAGACTGGTACCCTGGTGGAGGGAGCAGGAGGAGGAATCAGTCCTGCAGAGACGCTAAATGAAGACTGTGTCCAAGGATACTTTGGTCAAAAACAAACAGCACTAACTATTGTTGAGTGGAACAAGAAGAACAAGAAGAACAAGAAGAACAAGAAGAACAAGAAGAACAAGAACAAGAAGAACAAGAAGAACAAGAACAAGAAAAACAAGAAGAAGAACAAGAAGAACCAGAAGAACCAGGATGTGTAAGGACAAGTCCAAGCGAGGAAGAACATCAGGTAAAAAAAAAAAAGACTCCAGTGACAGACTAGAGTAAAGACACGTACCTGATCCACACTCTCTGCTGCAGGCAGACCAGGAGCCGAAGCTCCAGTAGTATCCCTCTCTGGAGTGACCATGAGGTAGGTAATACTCATACTCTACTCCCTGGTTATGTTCCTGGCTGATCAACTGGGGAGACGGAGACAGAAGGAAAGGTTCGCTCATCTGGGGATCTGTTTCAACACTGGTATATTTGATGAAAGATTACCGTTACTGACACTGATTTTGCAAATAGGGTCGGCATCTCAAAAATACACTACATGACCAAAAGTATGTGGACACCTGCTCGTCTAACATCTCATTCCAAAATCATGGGTTTTAATATGGAGTTGGTCCCCTCCATTGCTGCTATAACAGCCTCCACTCTTCTGGGAAGACTTTCCACTAGATGTTGGAACATTGCTGTGGGGACTTGCATCCATTCATGAACAAGAGTATTAGTGAGGTCGGGTGCTGATGTTGTTGGGCGATTAGGCCTGGATCACAGTCAGCGTTCCAATTCATCCCAAAAGTGTTCGGTGGGGTTGAGGTCAGGGCTCTGTTCAGGCCAGTCAAGTTCTTCCACACAGATTTTGACTAACCATTTCTGTATGGATCTCGCTTTGTGCACAGGGGCCTTGTTGTGCTGAAACAGGAAATGGCCTTCCTCAAACTGTTGCCACAAAGTTGGAAGCACAGAATCATCTAGAATGTCATTGTCAGCGTTAAGATTTCCCTTCACTGGAACTAAGGGGCCCGAACCATGAAAAACAGCCCCAGAACATTATTCCTCCTCCACCAAACTTTACAGTTGGCACTATGCATTGGGGCAGGTAGCGTTCTTGTCGGACTGCCTGACGGTGAAGCGCAATTCATCACTCCAGAGAACGCGTTTCCACTGCTCCAGAGTCCAATGGTGGTGAGCTTTACATCACTGCAGCCGACGCTTGGCATTGCACATGGTGATCTTAGGCTTGTGTGCAGCTGCTCGGCCATGGAAACACATCTCACGAAGCTCCCGACGAGCAGTTCTTGTGCTGACGTTGCTTCCAGAGGCAGTTTGGAACTCGGAAGTGAGTGATGCAACCGAGGACAGACAATTTCTACGCCCTAAGTGTTTCAGCACTCGGCGGTCCCGTTCTGTGAGCTTGTGTGGCCTACCACTTCATGGCTGAGCCGTTGTTGCTCCTAGACATATCCACATCACAATAACAGCACTTACAGTTGACTGGGACAGCTGTAGCAGGGCAGAAATTTGACATACTGACTTGTTGGAAAGGTGGTATCCTATGACGGTGCCACGTTGAAAGTCACTGAGCTCTTCAGTAAGGTCATTCTACTGTCAATGTTTGTCTATGGAGAGTGCATGGCTGTGTGTCAGCAACGGGTGTGGCTGAAATATCCGAATCCACTCATTTGAAGGGGTGTCACATACTTTTGTATATATAGTGTAGTTGGGAGTCTGGTCCCAGATCTGTTGGAGCTGTCTTGTCAACTCCTACGGTCGTTGTTAGCGAGACAGCACAGACAGACTATATATCTGGGAGTCTGTTTCAACAATGGTATGTGTACTAGAAGTTTACCCTTACTACCCAGGGTTATACACACTTAGAAAAACGGGTTCGTAAATAGGTCTTCAACTGTCTCCATAGCAAAACCCCTTTTGAGTTCCATGTAGAACCCTCTGTGGGAAGGGTTCTACCTGGAACCAAAAAGGGTTCTACCTGGAACCAAAAAGGGTTCTACCTGGAACCAAAAAGGGTTCTTCAAAGGGTTCTACCTGGAACCAAAAAGGGTTCTACCTGGAACTAAAAAGGGTTCTACCTGGAACCAAAAGGGTTCTACCTGGAACTAAAAGGGGTTCTTCAAAGGGTTCTTCGATGGAGACAGAACCTTTTCTTCTAAGAGTGTAGTACCAGATAGTGTTTATTTTTCAATATTTTACTGGCAAAATGTAAATGTACTTAAGAAACATAAACCCAAATGTTTCAGGTCGATGACAGCTGATGTGTTCATCTCTATTGATTTATCATGTAGGCCTACAGTTGGGGGTGGTGTGTGTGTGTGTGTGTGTGTGTGTGTGTGTGTGTGTGTGTGTGTGTGTGTGTGTGTGTGTGTGTGTGTGTGTGTGTGTGTGTGTGTGTGTGTGTGTGTGTGTGTGTCTGGTTGCTATGTGTGAGCCACATGCACGTAAAACCTAAAGACACATTTCCCATTCCACAAGAACGGGACAATAAAGTTTTGAATCTGAATCTAAATCTGGTACCCTATTCTGTGCACTATATAGGGAATAGGATGACATTTTGGACGCAGAACCAGGTGTCTCTGACTCTGACCTCTATGACCAGTGGCTCGGTGGTGGGTCCGCGACCGATGATGGTCTCAGGAGTCATCTCTCCCTCAGCCCCTCTCTGGTAGTATAGCATGGTGCCAGCTACTGGAGCGGCCCTGGAGAACTCAATCACCCAGTGGCCGTTCAGGTAGTACTCGCCACGCAGGTTCTTAATGGCTGGAGGTAGAAACGGTAGCCTCGGTTACAGTCACAGTCAGGTTCTTAATGGCTGATGATAGACACAGTAGCCTTGGTTACAGTCACAGTCAGGTTCTTAATGGCTGGAGGTAGAAACGGCAGCCTTGGTTACAGTCACAGTCAGGTTCTTAATGGCTGGAGGTAGAAACGGTAGCCTTGGTTACAGTCACAGTCAGGTTCTTAATGGCTGAAGGTAGAAACAGTAGCCTTGGTTACAGTCACTCATTAAATAGAGTTTTCCTCGTACACAGTAGCCTTGGTTACAGTCACAGTCAGGTTCTTAATGGCTGGAGGTAGAAACAGTAGCCTTGGTTACAGTCACAGTCAGGTTCTTAATGGCTGGAGGTAGAAACAGTAGCCTTGGTTACAGTCACAGTCAGGTTCTTAATGGCTGAAGGTAGAAACAGTAGCCTTGGTTACAGTCACTCATTAAATAGAGTTTTCCTCGTACACAGTAGCCTTGGTTACAGTCACAGTCAGGTTCTTAATGGCTGGAGGTAGAAACAGTAGCCTTGGTTACAGTCACAGTCAGGTTCTTAATGGCTGAAGGTAGAAACAGTAGCCTTGGTTACAGTCACTCATTAAATAGAGTTTTCCTCGTACACAGTAGCCTTGGTTACAGTCACAGTCAGGTTCTTAATGGCTGAAGGTAGAAACAGTAGCCTTGGTTACAGTCACAGTCAGGTTCTTAATGGCTGAAGGTAGAAACAGTAGCCTTGGTTACAGTCACTCATTAAATAGAGTTTTCCTCGTACACAGTAGCCTTGGTTACAGTCACAGTCAGGTTCTTAATGGCTGAAGGTAGAAACAGTAGCCTTGGTTACAGTCACAGTCAGGTTCTTAATGGCTGGAGGTAGAAACAGTAGCCTTGGTTACAGTCACAGTCAGGTTCTTAATGGCTGAAGGTAGAAACAGTAGCCTTGGTTACAGTCACAGTCAGGTTCTTAATGGCTGGAGGTAGAAACAGTAGCCTTGGTTACAGTCACAGTCAGGTTCTTAATGGCTGGAGGTAGAAACAGTAGCCTTGGTTACAGTCACAGTCAGGTTCTTAATGGCTGGAGGTAGAAACGGTAGCCTTGGTTGCAGTCACTCATTAAATAGAGTTTTCCTCTACATACTCATGTTGTCATGATAAGATTGAACTCTTCATCTTAAATGCCACTTCACTGATCTTAATGACATTTAATGTACAGGACAGTTGATAGCTAGCTAGCTAATAGCTAGCTAACCATTAACCATTAACCACCCAGTCGTCCAAGGAATGAAGGACTCACCCAGATAGTTACGAGTGGCAACAGTCTCTCCGATGCGGATGGAGGTGGCTCCCACAGGGATGATAAACATCTGGTTATACCCTGGGAGGGAGGAGGACAGGAGAGATAGAACAGCTGGTTATAGTCTGGGAGGGAGGAGGACAGGAGAGATAGAACAGCTGGTTATAGTCTGGGAGGGAGGAGGACAGGAGAGATAGAACAGCTGGTTATAGTCTGGGAGGGAGGAGGACAGGAGAGATAGAACAGCTGGTTATAGTCTGGGAGGGAGGAGGACAGGAGAGATAGAACAGCTGGTTATAGTCTGGGAGGGAGGAGGACAGGAGAGATAGAACAGCTGGTTATAGTCTGGGAGGGAGGAGGACAGGAGAGATAGAACAGCTGGTTATAGTCTGGGAGGGAGGAGGACAGGAGAGATAGAACAGCTGGTTATACCCTGGGAGGGAGGAGGACAGGAGAGATAGAACAGCTGGTTATAGTCTGGGAGGGAGGAGGACAGGACAGATAGAACAGCTGGTTATAGTCTGGGAGGGAGGAGGACAGGAGAGATAGAACAGCTGGTTATACCCTGGGAGGGAGGACGACAGGGGGGACAGAACACCTGGTTAAACCCTGGGAGAGAAGGGACACAGGGGGGACAGAACACCTGGTTAAACCCCGGGAGAGAAGGGACACAAAGGGGGGACAGAACACCTGGTTAAACCCTGGGAGAGAAGGGACACAAAGGGGGGGACAGAACACCTGGTTAAACCCTGGGAGAGAAGGGACACAAAGGGGGGGACAGAACACCTGGTTAAACCCTGGGAGAGAAGGGACACAAAGAGGGGACAGAACACCTGGTTAAACCCTGGGAGAGAAGGGACACAAAGAGGGGACAGAACACCTGGTTAAACCCTGGGAGAGAAGGGACACAAAGGGGGGGACAGAACACCTGGTTAAACCCTGGGAGAGAAGGGACACAAAGGGGGGGGACAGAACACATCAGTGGACAACCAGAGTTACTACAGTTGTTGACACTAAAACTTTGTGACAAACTATCGCTAGAAGACGCCGGAGCCCTGTGGAGACATTCTATTGGTCTGCCAATACCACAGCATGAACAATTTAGAGCCCCCAACTGCACCATGGGGAAGCACTACCATAAATGTAAATGTGAGGTGGGAGGTACAATCTGTACTAAGGTTGAAAAATTCCGTTAAACTTTGAAAACAATTCCCAGGTTTCCCAGAAATCCTGGTAGGAGGATTCCCGAATTTGCTTCTTATTCCATTATGATTCTAGGAATCTTCTAACCGGGATTTCTGGAAAACATAGGATCTTTTTTGGGAAAGTTAGCAGAATTTTGCAACTCTAATCTGTACCTTACCTTTGGGCAGGTTGTTAATATCGAAGGTACTCCTGACGGGGAAGCAGGACTGTCCGTTGCCCCCACACTGCAGACAGGGGTCCTCCTGCTGGGGGGATTCCAGCATGTTGTCACAGCCCAGACGCTGGAGGGGGAAGCGGGGCAGAGAGAAGGAGAGAGACAAGGATATAGGTAAGATGGATGAAAGAAAGAAAAAAAGCACACACCCTGAAAGTAGGGTGGTCAGACAACAGAGCAACAGATCTCTTTAGTGGGATGGAGGGTGTTTTACAGTGGGAAGGAGGGTGCTTTACAGTGGGACGGAGGGTGTTTTACAGTGGGAAGGAGGGTGTTTTACAGTGGGATGGAGGGTGTTTTACAGTGGGATGGAGGGTGTTTTACAGTGGGAAGGAGGGTGTTTTACAGTGGGAAGGAGGGTGTTTTACAGTGGGATGGAGGGTGTTTTACAGTGGGAAGGAGGGTGTTTTACAGTGAGACGGAGGGTGTTTTACAATGGGAAGGAGGGTGTTTTACAGTGGGAAGGAGGGTGTTTTACAGTGGGAAGGAGGGTGTTTTACAGTGGGAAGGAGGGTGTTTTACAGTGAGACGGAGGGTGTTTTACAGTGAGACGGAGGGTGTTTTACAGTGGGAAGGAGGGTGTTTTACAGTGGGATGGAGGGTGTTTTACAGTGGGACGGAAGGTGTTTTACAGTGGGACGGAAGGTGTTTTACAGTGGGAAGGAGGGTGTTTTACAGTGGGATGGAGGGTGTTTTACAGTGGGATGGAGGGTGTTTTACAGTGGGAAGGAGGGTGTTTTACAGTGGGAAGGAGGGTGTTTTACAGTGGGATGGAGGGTGTTTTACAGTGGGATGGAGGGTGTTTTACAGTGGGATTGAGGGTGTTTTACATTGGGAAGGAGGGTGTTTTACAGTGAGACGGAGGGTGTTTTACAGTGGGAAGGAGGGTGTTTTACAGTGGGAAGAAGGGTGTTTTACAGTGGGAAGGAGGGTGTTTTACAGTGGGAAGGAGGGTGTTTTACAGTGGGACGGAAGGTGCTTTACAGTGGGAAGGAGGGTGTTTTACAGTGGGATGGAGGGTGTTTTACAGTGGGATGGAGGGTGTTTTACAGTGGGAAGGAGGGTGTTTTACAGTGGGAAGGAGGGTGTTTTACAGTGGGATGGAGGGTGTTTTACAGTGGGATGGAGGGTGTTTTACAGTGGGAAGGAGGGTGTTTTACAGTGAGACAGAGGGTGTTTTACAGTGGGAAGGAGGGTGTTTTACAGTGGGAAGGAGGGTGTTTTACAGTGGGAAGGAGGGTGTTTTACAGTGGGAAGGAGGGTGTTTTACAGTGAGACGGAGGGTGTTTTACAGTGAGACGGAGGGTGTTTTACAGTGGGAAGGAGGGTGTTTTACAGTGGGAAGGAGGGTGTTTTACAGTGGGATGGAGGGTGTTTTACAGTGGGAAGGAGGGTGTTTTACAGTGGGAAGGAGGGTGTTTTACAGTGGGACGGAGGGTGTTTTACAGTGGGATGGAGGGTGTTTTACAGTGGGAAGGAGGGTGTTTTACAGTGGGAAGGAGGGTGTTTTACAGTGAGACGGAGGGTGTTTTACAGTGAGACGGAGGGTGTTTTACAGTGGGAAGGAGGGTGTTTTACAGTGGGATGGAGGGTGTTTTACAGTGGGATGGAGGGTGTTTTACAGTGGGAAGGAGGGTGTTTTACAGTGGGAAGGAGGGTGTTTTACAGTGGGATGGAGGGTGTTTTACAGTGGGATGGAGGTTGTTTTACAGTGGGAAGGAGGGTGTTTTACAGTGGGACGGAAGGTGCTTTACAGTGGGAAGGAGGGTGTTTTACAGTGGGATGGAGGGTGTTTTACAGTGGGATGGAGGGTGTTTTACAGTGGGAAGGAGGGTGTTTTACAGTGGGAAGGAGGGTGTTTTACAGTGGGATGGAGGGTGTTTTACAGTGGGATGGAGGGTGTTTTACAGTGGGAAGGAGGGTGTTTTACAGTGAGACAGAGGGTGTTTTACAGTGGGAAGGAGGGTGTTTTACAGTGGGAAGGAGGGTGTTTTACAGTGGGAAGGAGGGTGTTTTACAGTGGGAAGGAGGGTGTTTTACAGTGAGACGGAGGGTGTTTTACAGTGAGACGGAGGGTGTTTTACAGTGGGAAGGAGGGTGTTTTACAGTGGGAAGGAGGGTGTTTTACAGTGGGATGGAGGGTGTTTTACAGTGGGAAGGAGGGTGTTTTACAGTGGGAAGGAGGGTGTTTTACAGTGGGACGGAGGGTGTTTTACAGTGGGATGGAGGGTGTTTTACAGTGGGAAGGAGGGTGTTTTACAGTGGGAAGGAGGGTGTTTTACAGTGAGACGGAGGGTGTTTTACAGTGAGACGGAGGGTGTTTTACAGTGGGAAGGAGGGTGTTTTACAGTGGGATGGAGGGTGTTTTACAGTGGGAAGGAGGGTGTTTTACAGTGAGACGGAGGGTGTTTTACAGTGAGACGGAGGGTGTTTTACAGTGGGACGAGGGTGTTTTACAGTGGGATGGAGGGTGTTTTACAGTGGGATGGAGGGTGTTTTACAGTGGGAAGGAGGGTGTTTTACAGTGGGAAGGAGGGTGTTTTACAGTGGGAAGGAGGGTGTTTTACAGTGGGAAGGAGGGTGTTTTACAGTGGGATGGAGGGTGTTTTACAGTGGGAAGGAGGGTGTTTTACAGTGGGAAGGAGGGTGTTTTACAGTGGGAAGGAGGGTGTTTTACAGTACACATCCATCTTTAGTGGGAAGGAGGGTGTTTTACAGTGGGAAGGAGGGTGTTTTACAGTGGGAAGGAGGGTGTTTTACAGTGGGAAGGAGGGTGTTTTACAGTGGGATGGAGGGTGTTTTACAGTGGGAAGGAGGGTGTTTTACAGTGGGATGGAGGGTGTTTTACAGTGGGAAGGAGGGTGTTTTACAGTGGGAAGGATGGTGTTTTACAGTGGGAAGGATGGTGTTTTACAGTGGGATGGAGGGTGTTTTACAGTGGGATTGAGGGTGTTTTACAGTGGGAAGGAGGGTGTTTTACAGTGGGAAGGAGGGTGTTTTACAGTGGGATGGAGTGTTTTACAGTGGGATGGAGGGTGTTTTACAGTGGGATGGAGGGTGTTTTACAGTGGGAAGGAGGGTGTTTTACAGTGGGAAGGAGGGTGTTTTACAGTGGGAAGGAGGGTGTTTTACAGTGGGAAGGAGGGTGTTTTACAGTGGGAAGGAGGGTGTTTTACAGTGGGACGGAGGGTGTTTTACAGTGGGAAGGAGGGTGTTTTACAGTGGGAAGGAGGGTGTTTTACAGTGGGAAGGAGGGTGTTTTACAGTGGGAAGGAGGGTGTTTTACAGTGGGAAGGAGGGTGTTTTACAGTACACATCCATCTTTAGGTTAGAACACGATCTAGATTTAGATACAGTATGATTGCATTTGAGATATTCTCAGCTCTATCCATCTAACCCATGCTGTACTAGACCAAGGAGGAAAGATAGATACTAGACCTAGGGGGAGAAATAGATACTAGACCTAGGGGGGAAGATAGATACTAGACCTAGGGGGAGAAATAGATACTAGACCTAGGGGGGAAGATAGATACTAGACCTAGGGGGGAAGATAGATACTAGACCTAGGGGGGAAGATAGATACTAGACCTAGGGGGGAGAGATAGATACTAGATAGATACTAGACCTAGGGGGAAAGATAGATACTAGACCTAGGGGGAGAGAGAGATACTAGACCTAGGGGGGAGAGATAGATACTAGATAGATACTAGACCTAGGGGGGAAGATAGATACTAGACCTAGGGGTAAAGATAGATACTAGATAGATACTAGACCTAGGGGGGAGAGATAGATACTAGACCTAGGGGGAGAGATAGATACTAGACCTAGGGGTAAAGATAGATACTAGATAGATACTAGACCTAGGGGGAGAGATAGATACTAGACCTAGGGGGAGAGATAGATACTAGACCTAGGGGTAAAGATAGATACTAGATAGATACTAGACCTAGGGGGAGAGATAGATACTAGATAGATACTAGACCTAGGGGGGAGAGATAGATACTAGATAGATACTAGACCTAGGGGGGAAGATAGATACTAGACCTAGGGGTAAAGATAGATACTAGATAGATACTAGACCTAGGGGGGAAGATAGATACTAGACCTAGGGGGGAAGATAGATACTAGATAGATACTAGACCTAGGGGGAAAGATAGATACTAGACCTAGGGGGGAGAGATAGATACTAGATAGATACTAGACCTAGGGGGGAAGATAGATACTAGACCTAGGGGGGAAGATAGATACTAGACCTAGGGGGGAAGATAGATACTAGACCTAGGGGTAAAGATAGATACTAGATAGATACTAGACCTAGGGGGAGAGATAGATACTAGACCTAGGGGGGAAGATAGATACTAGATAGATACTAGACCTAGGGGGAAGATAGATACTAGATAGATACTAGACCTAGGGGGAGAGATAGATACTAGACTAAGGGGGAGAGATAGATACTAGACCTAGGGGGAGAGATAGATACTAGATAGATACTAGACCTAGGGGTAAAGATAGATACTAGATAGATACTAGACCTAGGGGGAGAGATAGATACTAGACCTAGGGGTAAAGATGGATACTAGATAGATACTAGACCTAGGGGGGAAAGATAGATACTAGACCTAGGGGGAGAGATAGATACTAGACCTAGGGGGAGAGATAGATACTAGACCTAGGGGGGAAAGATAGATACTAGACCTAGGGGGAGAGATAGATACTAGACCTAGGGGGGAGAGATAGATACTAGATAGATACTAGACCTAGGGGGAAAGATAGATACTAGACCTAGGGGGAGAGATAGATACTAGACCTAGGGGGGAGAGATAGATACTAGATAGATATTAGACCTAGGGGGGAGAGATAGATACTAGATAGATACTAGACCTAGGGGGAAAGATAGATACTAGACCTAGGGGGGAGAGATAGATACTAGATAGATACTAGACCTAGGGGGAGAGATAGATACTAGACCTAGGGGGGAGAGATAGATACTAGATAGATACTAGACCTAGGGGGAAAGATAGATACTAGACCTAGGGGGGAGAGATAGATACTAGATAGATACTAGACCTAGGGGGAAAGATAGATACTAGACCTAGGGGAGAGATAGATACTAGACCTAGGGGGGAGAGATAGATACTAGATAGATACTAGACCTAGGGGGAGAGATAGATACTAGATAGATACTAGACCTAGGGGGGAAGATAGATACTAGATAGATACTAGACCTAGGGGGAAAGATAGATACTAGACCTAGGGGGAAAGATAGATACTAGACCTAGGGGGGAGAGATAGATACTAGATAGATACTAGACCTAGGGGGAGAGATAGATACTAGACCTAGGGGGGAGAGATAGATACTAGACCTAGGGGGAGATATAGATACTAGATAGATACTAGACCTAGGGGGGAGAGATAGATACTAGACCTAGGGGGGAGAGATAGATACTAGACCTAGGGGGGAGATAGATACTAGACCTAGGGGGAGATATAGATACTAGATAGATACTAGACCTAGGGGGGAAGATAGATACTAGACCTAGGGGGGGAGAGATAGATACTAGACCTAGGGGGGAGAGATAGATACTAGATAGATACTAGACCTAGGGGGAAAGATAGATACTAGATAGATACTAGACCTAGGGGGAGAGATAGATACTAGACCTAGGGGGAGAGATAGATACTAGATAGATACTAGACCTAGGGGGGAGATAGATACTAGACCTAGGGGGAGAGATAGATACTAGATAGATACTAGACCTAGGGGTAAAGATAGATACTAGATAGATACTAGACCTAGGGGGAGAGATAGATACTAGATAGATACTAGACCTAGGGGGGAAGACAGATACTAGACCTAGGGGGAGAGATAGATACTAGATAGATACTAGACCTAGGGGGAAAGATAGATACTAGACCTAGGGGGAAGATAGATACTAGACCTAGGGGGGAGAGATAGATACTAGACCTAGGGGGAGAGATAGATACTAGATAGATACTAGACCTAGGGGGAGAGATAGATACTAGACCTAGGGGGGAGAGATAGATACTAGATAGATACTAGACCTAGGGGTAAAGATAGATACTAGATAGATACTAGACCTAGGGGGAGAGATAGATACTAGACCTAGGGGGGAGAGATAGATACTAGACCTAGGGGGAGAGATAGATACTAGACCTAGGGGTAAAGATAGATACTAGACCTAGGGGGGAGAGATGGATACTAGACCTAGGGGGGAACATAGATACTAGACCTAGGGGGGAAAGATAGATACTAGACCTAGGGGGGAAGATAGATACTAGATAGATACTAGACCTAGGGGGAAATATATATACTAGACCTAGGGGGAGAGATAGATACTAGATAGATACTAGACCTAGGGGGAAAGATAGATACTAGACCTAGGGGGAAAGATGGATACTAGATAGACACTAGACCTAGGGGGAGAGATAGATACTAGATAGATACTAGACCTAGGGGGAGAGATAGATACTAGACCTAGGGGTAAAGATAGATACTAGATAGATACTAGACCTAAGGGGAGAGATAGATACTAGACCTAGGGGGTAAAGATAGATACTAGATAGATACTAGACCTAGGGGGGAGAGATAGATACTAGACCTAGGGGTAAAGATAGATACTAGACCTAGGGGGGAAAGATAGATACTAGATAGATACTAGACCTAGGGGGGGAGATAGATACTAGACCTAGGGGGAGAGATAGATACTAGACCTAGGGGGGAGAGATAGATACTAGACCTAGGGGGGAAGATAGATACTAGACCTAGGGGGAGAGATAGATACTAGACCTAGGGGGAGAGATAGATACTAGACCTAGGGGGGGAGAGATAGATACTAGACCTAGGGGGGAAGATAGATACTAGACCTAGGGGGAGAGATAGATACTAGATAGATACTAGACCTAGGGGGAAAGATAGATACTAGATAGATACTAGACCTTGGGGGGAAGATAGATACTAGACCTAGGGGGGAGAGATAGATACTAGATAGATACTAGACCTAGGGGGGAAGATAGATACTAGATAGATACTAGACCTAGGGGGAAAGATAGATACTAGACCTAGGGGGGAAGATAGATACTAGACCTAGGGGGAGAGATAGATACTAGATAGATACTAGACCTAGGGGGAAAGATAGATACTAGATGGATACTAGACCTAGGGGGAAAGATAGATACTAGACCTAGGGGGAAAGATGGATACTAGATAGATACTAGACCTAGGGGGGAGAGATAGATACTAGATAGATACTAGACCTAGGGGGGAGAGATAGATACTAGACCTAGGGGGAAAGATAGATACAAGACCTAGGGGGGAAGATAGATACTAGACCTAGGGGGAGAGATAGATACTAGACCTAGGGGGAGAGATAGATACTAGACCTAGGGGGAGAGATAGATACTAGACCTAGGGGGAGAGATAGATACTAGACCTAGGGGGGAAGATAGATACTAGACCTAGGGGGGAGAGATAGATACTAGATAGATACTAGACCTAGGGGGGAGAGATAGATACTAGACCTAGGGGGGAAAGATAGATACTAGACCTAGGGGGGAAGATAGATACTAGACCTAGGGGGAGAGATAGATACTAGACCTAGGGGGAGAGATAGATACTAGACCTAGGGGGGAGAGATAGATACTAGACCTAGGGGGGAAGGTAGATACTAGATAGATACTAGACCTAGGGGGAAGATAGATACTAGATAGATACTAGACCTAGGGGGAGAGATAGATACTAGACCTAGGGGGAGAGACAGATACTAGATAGATACTAGACCTAGGGGGGAAGATAGATACTAGACCTAGGGGGAAAGATAGATACTAGACCTAGGGGAGATATAGATACTAGACCTAGGGGGGAAGATAGATACTAGACCTAGGGGGGAAGATAGATACTAGATAGATACTAGACCTAGGGGGGAGAGATAGATACTAGATAGATACTAGACCTAGGGGGAGAGATAGATACTAGATAGATACTAGACCTAGGGGGAGAGATAGATACTAGACCTAGGGGGAGAGATAGATACTAGACCTAGGGGGGAAGATAGATACTAGACCTAGGGGGAGAGATAGATACTAGACCTAGGGGGGAAGATAGATACTAGACCTAGGGGTAAAGATAGATACTAGATAGATACTAGACCTAGGGGGAGAGATAGATACTAGACCTAGGGGGAAAGATAGATACTAGATAGATACTAGACCTAGGGGAGAAGATAGATACTAGACCTAGGGGGGAAGATAGATACTAGATAGATACTAGACCTAGGGGGAAAGATAGATACTAGACCTAGGGGTAAAGATAGATACTAGATAGATACTAGACCTAGGGGGAGAGATAGATACTAGATAGATACTAGACCTAGGGGGGAAGATAGATACTAGACCTAGGGGGGAAGATAGATACTAGACCTAGGGGGGAGAGATAGATACTAGATAGATACTAGACCTAGGGGGAGAGATAGATACTAGACCTAGGGGTAAAGATAGATACTAGACCTAGGGGGGAAGATAGATACTAGACCTAGGGGGGAGAGATAGATACTAGATAGATACTAGACCTAGGGGGGAAGATAGATACTAGATAGATACTAGACCTAGGGGTAAAGATAGATACTAGACCTAGGGGGGAAGATAGATACTAGACCTAGGGGGGAGAGATAGATACTAGATAGATACTAGACCTAGGGGTAAAGATAGATACTAGATAGATACTAGACCTAGGGGGGAAGATAGATACTAGACCTAGGGGGAGAGATAGATACTAGATAGATACTAGACCTAGGGGGAAGATAGATACTAGACCTAGGGGGGAGAGATAGATACTAGATAGATACTAGACCTAGGGGGAAAGATAGATACTAGACCTAGGGGGGAAGATAGATACTAGACCTAGGGGGAAAGATAGATACTAGACATAGGGGGAAAGATGGATACTAGATAGATACTAGACCTAGGGGGAGAGATAGATACTAGATAGATACTAGACCTAGGGGTAAAGATAGATACTAGATAGATACTAGACCTAGGGGGAAAGATAGATACTAGACCTAGGGGGAGAGATAGATACTAGATAGATACTAGACCTAGGGGGGAGAGATAGATACTAGACCTAGGGGGGAAAGATAGATACTAGACCTAGGGGGGAAGATAGATACTAGACCTAGGGGGAGAGATAGATACTAGACCTAGGGGGAGAGATAGATACTAGACCTAGGGGGAAAGATAGATACTAGACCTAGGGGGGAGAGATAGATACTAGACCTAGGGGGGAAGATAGATACTAGACCTAGGGGGGAGAGATAGATACTAGATAGATACTAGACCTAGGGGGAAAGATAGATACTAGACCTAGGGGGAGAGATAGATACTAGACCTAGGGGGGAAAGATAGATACTAGACCTAGGGGGGAAGATAGATACTAGACCTAGGGGGAGAGATAGATACTAGACCTAGGGGGAGAGATAGATACTAGACCTAGGGGGGAGAGATAGATACTAGACCTAGGGGGGAAGATAGATACTAGATAGATACTAGACCTAGGGGGAAGATAGATACTAGATAGATACTAGACCTAGGGGAGAGATAGATACTAGACCTAGGGGGAGAGACCGATACTAGATAGATACTAGACCTAGGGGGGAAGATAGATACTAGACCTAGGGGGAAAGATAGATACTAGACCTAGGGGGAGAGATAGATACTAGACCTAGGGGGGAAGATAGATACTAGACCTAGGGAGGAAGATAGATACTAGATAGATACTAGACCTAGGGGGGAAGATAGATACTAGATAGATACTAGACCTAGGGGGGAAGATAGATACTAGATAGATACTAGACCTAGGGGGAGAGATAGATACTAGATAGATACTAGACCTAGGGGGAGAGATAGATACTAGACCTAGGGGGGGAAGATAGATACTAGACCTAGGGGGGAAGATAGATACTAGATAGATACTAGACCTAGGGGGAGAGATAGATACTAGATAGATACTAGACCTAGGGATGAAGATAGATACTAGACCTAGGGGGAAAGATAGATACTAGATAGATACTAGACCTAGGGGGGAAGATAGATACTAGACCTAGGGGGAGAGATAGATACTAGACCTAGGGGGAAGAAAGATACTAGACCTAGGGGGAGAGATAGATACTAGACCTAGGGGGAAAGATAGATACTAGATAGATACTAGACCTAGGGGGAAAGATAGATACTAGACCTAGGGGGAGAGATAGATACTAGACCTAGGGGGGAAGATAGATACTAGATAGATACTAGACCTAGGGGGAAAGATAGATACTAGACCTAGGGGTAAAGATAGATACTAGATAGATACTAGACCTAGGGGGAGAGATAGATACTAGACCTAGGGGGAAAGATAGATACTAGATAGATACTAGACCTAGGGGGAAGATAGATACTAGACCTAGGGGGGAAGATAGATACTAGATAGATACTAGACCTAGGGGGGAGAGATAGATACTAGACCTAGGGGGGAAGATAGATACTAGACCTAGGGGGAAGATAGATACTAGACCTAGGGGGAGAGATAGATACTAGACCTAGGGGGAAAGATAGATACTAGATAGATACTAGACCTAGGGGGGAAGATAGATACTAGACCTAGGGGGGAAGATAGATACTAGACCTAGGGGGAGAGATAGATACTAGACCTAGGGGGAAAGATAGATACTAGATAGATACTAGACCTAGGGGGAAAGATAGATACTAGACCTAGGGGTAAAGATAGATACTAGATAGATACTAGACCTAGGGGGGAAGATAGATACTAGACCTAGGGGGAGAGATAGATACTAGATAGATACTAGACCTAGGGGGGAGAGATAGATACTAGATAGATACTAGACCTAGGGGGGAGAGATAGATACTAGACCTAGGGGAAAGATAGATACTAGATAGATACTAGACCTAGGGGGGAAGATAGATACTAGACCTAGGGGGGAAGATAGATACTAGATAGATACTAGACCTAGGGGGGAAGATAGATACTAGACCTAGGGGGGAGAGATAGATACTAGATAGATACTAGACCTAGGGGGAGAGATAGATACTAGACCTAGGGGGGAGAGATAGATACTAGATAGATACTAGACCTAGGGGAAAGATAGATACTAGATAGATACTAGACCTAGGGGGGAGAGATAGATACTAGACCTAGGGGTAAAGATGGATACTAGATAGATACTAGACCTAGGGGGGAAAGATAGATACTAGATAGATACTAGACCTAGGGGGAGAGATAGATACTAGACCTAGGGGGAGAGATAGATACTAGACCTAGGGGTAAAGATAGATACTAGACCTAGGGGGGAAGATAGATACTAGACCTAGGGGGGAGAGATAGATACTAGATAGATACTAGACCTAGGGGGAGAGATAGATACTAGACCTAGGGGGGAGAGATAGATACTAGATAGATACTAGACCTAGGGGGGAAGATAGATACTAGACCTAGGGGGGAGAGATAGATACTAGATAGATACTAGACCTAGGGGGAGAGATAGATACTAGACCTAGGGGTAAAGATAGATACTAGACCTAGGGGGGAGAGATAGATACTAGACCTAGGGGGACAGATAGATACTAGATAGATACTAGACCTAGGGGGGAGAGATAGATACTAGACCTAGGGGTAAAGATAGATACTAGATAGATACTACCTGCTCTTATTATAGCAGGGTTCCCTATCTGGCAGCCCACCTTCTCTTATTATAGCAGGGTTCCCTATCTGGCAGCCCACCTGCTCTTATTATAGCAGGGTTCCCTATCTGGCAGCCCACCTGCTCTTATTATAGCAGGGTTCCCTATCTGGCAGCCCACCTGCTCTTATTACAGCAGGGTTCCCTATCTGGCAGCCCACCTGGCAGCCCACCTGCTCTAATTATAGCAGGGTTCCCTATCTGGCAGCCCATCTGACAGCCCACCTGCTCTTATTACAGCAGTGTTCCCTATCTGGCAGCCCACCTGGCAGCCCACCTGCTCTTATTACAGCAGGGTTCCCTATCTGGCAGCCCACCTGGCAGCCCACCTGCTCTAATTATAGCAGGGTTCCCTATCTGGCAGCCCACCTGCTCTAATTACAGCAGGGTTCCCTATCTGGCAGCCCACCTGCTCTAATTACAGCAGGGTTCCCTATCTGGCAGCCCACCTGCTCTTATTATAGCAGGGTTCCCTATCTGGCAGCCCACCTGCTCTAATTACAGCAGGGTTCCCTATCTGTCAGCCCACCTGCTCTTATTACA
>NC_042989.1:41977566-41980066 GCF_901001165.1 Salmo trutta
TTCCTCCTCCTCCTAATTTCTTTTATTCTCCTCCTCTTCCTCGTCCTCTTCCACCTATATCAGCAGCCAGGCTACAGGCAGCCAACCATGAGGCAGCTAATTGTTTGGGCGGCATCCCAAATGGCAGCCCATTCCCCTCCCTGTATAGTGCACTACCCAGAGCTTTATGGGCCCTGGTCAAAGTAGTACAGTATATTAGGTAATAGGATTCCATTTGGGACAGAAACCTTGGCAGATGGTTTCCTTCAGTATGTACAGGGTGAATTTGCCTGGCCTTACACGCTGATCCTGGGTCAGTTTAGCCATTTTCCCCACAGGTCGAGGATAGGTGCAGGGGAAGCTGATCGTAGATCTGTACCTAGGAGGAACTTCACCTTGGAGCATGAACATGGTGGTGAGGATAGGTGCAGGGGAAACTGATCGTAGATGTGTACCTAGGAGGAACTTCACCTTGGAGCATGAACATGGTGGTGAGGATAGGTGCAGGGGAAACTGATCGTAGATGTGTACCTAGGAGGAACTTCACCCTGGAGCATGAACATGGTGGTGAGGATAGGTGCAGGGGAAACTGATCGTAGATGTGTACCTAGGAGGAACTTCACCCTGGAGCATGAACATGGTGGTGTTGGTAAGGGCTGGTATCTAGAGATTGGTATTGGTACTAGGAGGCCAAGCTGAGTGTCGTAGGGTGTAACCAAGGTAACCAAAACGCAGCGGGAAAATGTATACTCATCTTCTTTTATTAACGGACAAAGAAGGAAAACCAAAAACGTACACAAAAACACAACGACAAAGAACATGCCGGAAAGGCACAAAGCTAAACACAGCAACAATCTCCCACAAAATCCCATGACAAAAACACTCCTAAATATAGGACCTTCAATCAGAGGCAACGATAACCAGCTGCCTCCAATTGAAGGTCCAACCCCAATTAACTAAACATAGAACTGCAATAGACTAGACAGAACATAGAAATACACTAACATAGAACATAGACTAACAAACCCCAGACCACATAAACCAAACACCCCTCTACCTAAATACATAGCCCGAACAACATAAACCAAACACCCCTCTACCTAAATACATAGCCCGAACCACATAAACCAAACACCCCTCTACCTAAATACATAGCCCGAACCACATAAACCAAACACCCCTCTACCTAAATACATAGCCCGAACAACATAAACCAAACACCCCTCTACCTAAATACATAGCCCGAACCACATAAACCAAACACCCCTCTACCTAAATACATAGCCCGAACCACATAAACCAAACACCCCTCTACCTAAATACATAGCCCGAACAACATAAACCAAACACCCCTCTACCTAAATACATAGCCCGAACCACATAAACCAAACACCCCTCTACCTAAATACATAGCCCGAACAACATAAACCAAACACCCCTCTACCTAAATACATAGCCCGGACCACATAAACCAAACACCCCTCTACCTAAATACATAGCCCGAACCACATAAACCAAACACCACTCTACCTAAATACATAGCCCGAACCACATAAACCAAACACCCCTCTACCTAAATACAAAGCCCGAACCACATAAAACAAACACCCTCTGCCACATCCTGACCAAACTACAATAACAAATAACCCCTATTACTGGTCAGGATGTGACACTGAGGCCTATTTCCCTCCAGGCCTGCTGTGTCATCCTTCCAAGGCAGTCTGCCTCGATCAACTTATTCATTATGATGTAAAAAGGCCAAACTGATCCTAAAAATCAGCACTCCTCCTCAGATACTTTGTAGATACAGGCACAAGTGTTTATTCCCAGGACAGGCGTGTTGTGCCTTAGGCTCAGTACCAGACATGTTCCACCTTTCATGAGTTGGTGAGTAAGAGCCTGACCCAGGAAAAGGTAAAGGAGGAGGGGAGTGTTCTTTCTTCATGATTTAACGCCTGGAGCTACGGTGTTATTCAATTCATCCAGGCTCAGACTAGCCTCCTCCCTCGTCTCCCTCGTCTCCCTCGTCTCCCTCGTCTCCCTCGTCTCCTCCTCCGTTTCACACTGTTCTGTTTGAACAACATGGCAAATGTGAAGGGAATGGTAGTGTCCCAAATAGCTCCTTATTCCTTTTATAGTGCCCTACTGTTGACCAGAGTCCTTTACAGTATAGTGCCCTACTGTTGACCAGAATCCTATACAGTATAGTGCCCTACTGTTGACCAGCGTCCTTTACAGTATAGTGCCCTACTGTTGACCAGGGCCCTTTACAGTATAGTGCCCTACTGTTGACCAGAGCCCTATACAGTATAGTGCCCTACTGTTGACCAGAGCCCTATACAGTATAGTGCCCTACTGTTGACCAGAGTCCTTTACAGTATAGTGCCCTACTGTTGACCAGAGCCCTTTACAGTATAGTGCCCTACTGTTGACCAGAGTCCTTTACAGTATAGTGCCCTACTGTTGACCAGAGTCCTTTACAGTATAGTGCCCTACTGTTGACCAGAGTCCTTTACAGTAT
>NC_042989.1:41985066-42025066 GCF_901001165.1 Salmo trutta
ACCCACAGGCCCAGCCCTCAGCCCAGAACCCACAGGCCCTCAGCCCAGAACCCACAGGCCCTCAGCCCAGAACCCACAGGCCCTCAGCCCAGAACCCACAGGCCCAGCCCTCAGCCCAGAACCCACAGGCCTTCAGCCCAGAACCCACAGGCCCTCAGCCCAGAACCCACAGGCCCTCAGCCCAGAACCCACAGGCCCTCAGCCCAGAACCCACAGGCCCTCAGCCCAGAACCCACAGGCCCAGCCCTGTAAAAGCACTTTCATCTTTGAGGTTGTTCCTTTAACACAATCCTGACCCACCCTGCCGTCACTCAGGATACGTCCCAAAAGGCATCCTATTCCCTATGTAGTGCACTACTTTTGACTAGGGCCCATAGATACAATGTCAAAAGTAATACAGTATGTAGAGAATAGGGACTCACCCCTCAATCAGAATAGGGTTTCATTTGGGACTCACACCTCAATCAGGCAGAGAGCTGCTGATTAACGACGGCTTGCAATCCCATAATGAACAGCTGATTTATCTCTTTCTTTTGTGGCAGTATAGATCACAGCTGAAACAGGGATGAAGGATAAAGTCCTTCATATACAACCAAGCACCTCAGGAAGGGTTTGAGTTGTTGTGACCCCAACGACCCCAATGACCCTGCAGCTCCTCCTTGGGTTTGAGTAGTCTTGTTTTTGGGGGAAGCACATACTGTACTTCAGTTTCCCCTTCTCTCTTCATACGGTACACTGAGATCACATTACAACGAGGTGCAAGAAGGAACATGCAGGCTGGATTCCAGCTCTATGATTTATGGATACAACTCTGAGATAGATACGCTGTACCAAGCTGGCAGGACAGGCTGGATATGACCTCCTCTCTCTATCCCTCCTCTCTATCCCTTCTCTCCCTATCCCTCCTCTCTATCTCTCCTCTCTCTATCCCTCTCCTCTCTCTATCCCTCCTCTCTCTATCCCTCCTCTCTCTATCCCTCCTCTCTCTATCCCTCCTCTCTCTATGCCTCCTCTCTATCCCTCTCCTCTCTCTATGCCTCCTCTCTCTATGCCTCCTCTCTATGCCTCTCCTCTCTCTATGCCTCCTCTCTATGCCTCTCCTCTCCATGCCTCCTCTCTCTATGCCTCCTCTCTATGCCTCTCCTCTCTATCCCTCCTCTCTCTATGCCTCCTCTCTCTATGCCTCCTCTCTCTATGCCTCCTCTCCCTATCCCTCCTCTCTCTATGCCTCCTCTCTATGCCTCTCCTCTCTATCCCTCCTCTCTCTATGCCTCCTCTCTATGCCTCTCCTCTCTATCCCTCCTCTCTCTATGCCTCCTCTCTCTATGCCTCCTCTCTATGCCTCTCCTCTCTATGCCTCCTCTCTCTATGCCTCCTCTCTCTATGCCTCCTCTCTCTATGCCTCCTCTCTCTATCCCTCCTCTCTATCCCTCCTCTCTCTATCCCTCCTCTTTCTATCCCTCCTCTCTCTATCCCTCCTCTCTCTATCCCTCCTCTCTCTATCCCTCTCCTCTCTATCCCTCCTCTCTATCCCTCCTCTCTATCCCTCCTCTATCTCTAACCAGCTTACTCACATAATCATATGGGTTATAGACCATCATAGCCATCATTAACACTCCATCACAACAAGCCACAACCACATGTTGAACACATATAGCATCCTTCCAACAGACACACGAGAACCCTCAACCGTCGCCAGTAAAAACCTGCCAAATCCTAGAAAAATGCCACTGCTCCATGAAAACGGAAAACAACCGACAATAATGTGCATCTTATCCTGTCCCGACCGAATACACAGCAACTAGTTCCCGTCTCAACCTCCGCTGGTTTCACGGCACTCTGCGCTGAGAGAGCAGAAGACAACACCCAACTTAAAGATAGAGGTCCTAATTCAAAGTTAAAGTGCCACTCCCTACAATCTTGCCTGGACATAGTACAATTATAACCACATCCATAACTCCTGGGTGTTCTATATAACCTGATATCATCATAACCACATCCATAACTCCTGGGTGTTCTATATAACCTGATATCATCATAACCACATCTATAACCCCTGGGTGTTCTATATAACCTGATATCATCATAACCACATCCATAAGTCCTGGGTGTTCTATATAACCTGATATCATCATAACCACATCCATAACTCCTGGGTGTTCTATATAACCTGATATCATCATAACCACATCCATAACTCCTGGGTGTTCTATATAACCTGATATCATCATAACCACATCTATAACCCCTGGGTGTTCTATATAACCTGATATCATCATAACCACATCCATAAGTCCTGGGTGTTCTATATAACCTGATATCATCATAACCACATCCATATCTCCTGGGTGTTCTATACAACCTGATATCATCATAACCACATCTATAACCCCTGGGTGTTCTATATAAGCTGATATCATCATAACCACATCTATAACTCCTGGGTGTTCTATACAACCTGATATCATCATAACCACATCCATAACCCCTGGGTGTTCTATATAACCTGATATCATCATAACCACATCTATAACCCCTGGGTGTTCTATATAACCTGATATCATCATAACCACATCCATAACTCCTGGGTGTTCTAGCCTTCCCTGTAGCTCAGTTGGTAGAGCATGGTGTTTGCAACACCAGGGTTGTGGGTTCGATTCCCACGGGGGGCCAGCACAGAAAAAAAAAATGTATGAAATTGTATGAAATGTATGCATTCACTAGTGTAAGTCGCTCTGGATAAGAGTGTCTGCTAAATGACTAAAAATGTAAAATATATAACCTGATATCATCATAACCACATCCATAACCCCTGGGTGTTCTATATAACCTGATATCATCATAACCCCTGGGTGTTCTATATAACCTGATATCATCATAACCACATCCATAACTCCTGGGTGTTCTATATAACCTGATATCATCATAACCACATCTATAACCCCTGGGTGTTCTATATAACCTGATATCATCATAACCACATCCATAACTCCTGGGTGTTCTATACAACCTGATATCATCATAACCACATCTATAACTCCTGGGTGTTCTATATAACCTGATATCATCATAACCACAACTATAACTCATGGGTGTTCTATATAACCTGATATCATCATAACCACATCCATAACTCCTGGGTGTTCTATATAACATTGACAATCTCACTATGTGACTTTCTGTCAAGCTAAACATTTTGGACCTTGTAAAACACAGCTACGCTCTGGTGGAAATAAATAAATAAATAAATAAATAAACAACATATCTCTTACCTCTGGGTAACACATCTCCTGGTTCTCATGGTAACCCCACTCCCACAGGTTCTGCTACATTCTCCATAGGGACTCCATTCCTGCCAGTAGTCCCCACTAGGCAGCTGGACATTTAAAACAACACATAGTGGTCGGAGTCACAAATGGTACCCTATTCCCTATATAGTTCACTACTTTAAATGGTACCCTATTCCCTATATAGTTCACTACTTTAAATGGTACCCTATTCCCTATATAGTTCACTACTTTAAATGGTACCCTATTCCCTATATAGTTCACTACTTTAAATGGTACCCTATTCCCTATATAGATCACTACTTTAAATGGTACCCTATTCCCTATATAGTTCACTACTTTAAATGGTACCCTATTCCCTATATAGTTCACTACTTTAAATGGTACCCTATTCCCTATATAGTTCACTACTTTAAATGGTACCCTATTCCCTATATAGCGCACTAATTTTGACCAGGGGCCATAGGGCTCTATAGGACTAAGTTGCCATGTGCCGGACCCTGTCATCTACCTCACCACTGTCCTGTCACCACTGTCCTGTCACCACTGTCCTGTCACCACTATCCTGTCACCACTGTCCTGCCACCCCTGTCCTGTCACCACTGTCCTGTCACCACTATCCTGTCACCACTATCCTGTCACCACTATCCTGTCATCTACCTCACCACTGTCCTGTCACCACTGTCCTGTCACCACTATCCTGTCACCACTGTCCTGCCACCACTGTCCTGCCACCCCTGTCCTGTCACCACTGTCCTGTCACCACTGTCCTGTCACCACTATCCTGTCACCACTGTCCTGTCACCACTGTCCTGTCATCTACCTCACCACTGTCCTGTCACCACTGTCCTGTCACCACTGTCCTGTCACCACTATCCTGTCACCACTGTCCTGTCACTACTGTCCTGTCACCACTGTCCTGTCACCACTGTCCTGTCATCTACCTCACCACTGTGCTGTCACCACTGTCCTGTCACCACTGTCCTGTCACCACTGTCCTGTCACCACTGTCCTGTCATCTACCTCACCACTGTGCTGTCACCACTATCCTGTCACCACTGTCCTGTCACCACTATCCTGTCACCACTGTCCTGTCACCACTGTCCTGTCATCTACCTCACCACTGTCCTGTCACCACTGTCCTGTCACCACTATCCTGTCACCACTGTCCTGCCACCACTGTCCTGCCACCCCTGTCCTGTCACCCCTGTCCTGTCACCACTATCCTGTCACCACTGTCCTGTCACCACTGTCCTGTCATCTACCTCACCACTGTGCTGTCACCACTATCCTGTCACCACTGTCCTGTCACCACTATCCTGTCACCACTGTCCTGTCACCACTGTCCTGTCATCTACCTCACCACTGTCCTGTCACCACTGTCCTGTCACCACTATCCTGTCACCACTGTCCTGCCACCACTGTCCTGCCACCCCTGTCCTGCCACCCCTGTCCTGTCACCACTGTCCTGTCACCACTATCCTGTCACCACTGTCCTGCCACCACTGTCCTGTCACCACTGTCCTGTCACCACTGTCCTGTCACCACTATCCTGTCACCACTGTCCTGTCACTACTGTCCTGTCATCTACCTCACCACTGTCCTGTCACCACTGTCCTGTCACTACTGTCCTGTCACCACTGCCCTGTCACCACTGTCCTGTCATCTACCTCACCACTGTGCTGTCACCACTATCCTGTCACCACTATCCTGTCACCACTGTCCTGTCACCACTGTCCTGTCATCTACCTCACCACTACCCTGCCACCACTGTCCTGTCACCACTGTCCTGTCATCTACCTCACCACTGTGCTGTCACCACTATCCTGTCACCACTGTCCTGTCACCACTATCCTGTCACCACTGTCCTGTCACCACGGTGCTGTCACCACTATCCTGTCACCACTGTCCTGTCACCACTATCCTGTCACCACTGTCCTGCCACCCCTGTCCTGCCACCCCTGTCCTGTCACCACTGTCCTGTCACCACTATCCTGTCACCACTGTCCTGCCACCACTGTCCTGTCACCACTGTCCTGTCACCACTGTCCTGTCACCACTATCCTGTCACCACTGTCCTGTCACTACTGTCCTGTCATCTACCTCACCACTGTCCTGTCACCACTGTCCTGTCACCACTGTCCTGTCACCACTGCCCTGTCACCACTGTCCTGTCATCTACCTCACCACTGTGCTGTCACCACTATCCTGTCACCACTATCCTGTCACCACTGTCCTGTCACCACTGTCCTGTCATCTACCTCACCACTACCCTGCCACCACTGTCCTGTCACCACTGTCCTGTCATCTACCTCACCACTGTGCTGTCACCACTATCCTGTCACCACTGTCCTGTCACCACTATCCTGTCACCACTGTCCTGTCACCACGGTGCTGTCACCACTATCCTGTCACCACTGTCCTGTCACCACTATCCTGTCACCACTGTCCTGTCACCACTGTGCTGTCACCACTGTCCTGTCATCTACCTCACCACTGTCCTGTCACCACTGTGCTGTCACCACTATCCTGTCACCACTATCCTGTCACCACTGTCCTGTCACCACTGTCCTGTCACCACTGTCCTGTCACCACTATCCTGTCACCACTGTCCTGTCACCACTGTCCTGTCATCTACCTCACCACTATCCTGTCACCACTGTCCTGTCATCTACCTCACCACTGTCCTGTCACCACTGTCCTGCCACCACTGTCCTGCCACCACTGTCCTGCCACCCCTGTCCTGTCACCACTGTCCTGTCACCACTATCCTGTCACCACTGTCCTGTCACCACTGTCCTGTCATCTACCTCACCACTATCCTGTCACCACTATCCTGCCACCACTATCCTGTCACCTATAATAAAACATGTTTAGCAGACATCCAAAGTATAGTACAGCTAGTGTCTACATGTTTACTATGTGGGAAGGCTTTCCACTAGATGTTTACTATGTGGTCTCTGTGGGGACCTTAATAACACAGTACTGTAACACATTCACTACATGGCCAAAAGTATGTGGAAACCTGCTCGTCCAACATCTCACTCCAAAATCATGGGTGTTAATATAGAGTTGGTTAATATAGAGTTGGTTCCCCCCTTTGCTGCTATAACAGCCTCCACTCTTCTGGGAAGGCTTTCCACTAGATGTTGGAACATTGCTGCAGGGGGACTTGCTTCCATTCAGCCACAAGAGCATTAGTGAGGTCTGGCACTGATGTTGGGCGATTAGGCCTGGCTCGCAGTCGGCGTTCCAATTCATCCCAAAGGTGTTCAATGGGGTTGAGGTCAGGGTTCTATGCAAGCCAGTCCAGTTCTTCCACACCAATTTCGACAAACCATTGATCTCGCTTTCTGCAAGGGGGCATAGTCATGCTGAAACAGAAAAGGGCCTTCCCAAAATTTTTGCCACAACGTTGGAAGCACAGAATTGTCTATTTCCCCAAACCATTATCCCTCCTCCACCAAACTTTACAGTTGGCACTATGCATTGGGGCAGGTAGCGTTCTCCAGGCATTCGCCAAACCCAGATTCGTCCGTAGGACTGTCAGATGGTAAAGCGTGATTCATCACTCCAGAGAAAGTGTTTCCACTGCTCCAGAATCCAATGGCAGCGAGCTTTACACCACTTCAGCCGACGCTTTGCATTGCGCATGGTGGTCTTAGGGTTGTGTATGGTAGCTCTGCCATGGAAACCCATCTCATTAAGCTCCAGAGGCAGTTTGGAGGCAGTTATTGAGTGTTGCAACCGAGGACGGACGATTTCTAAACGCTATACGCTTCAGCACTCGGCGGTCCCTTTCTGTGAGCTTGTGTGGCCTACCACTTCACGGCTGAGCCGTTGTTGCTCCTAGACGTTTCCGCTTCACAATAACAGCACTTACAGTTGACCGGGGGCAGCTGTAGCAGGGCAGAAATTTGACATACTGACTTGTTGGAAAGGTGGTATCCTATGACGGTGCCACGTTGAAAGTCACTGAGCTCTTCAGTAAGGCCATTCTACTGCCAATGTTTGTCTATGGAGATTGCATGGCTGTGTGCTCGATTTTATACACCTGTCAGCAACAGGTGTGACTGAAATAGCAGAATCCAAAGCGGTGTCCACATACAATTGAAAATGTTGGATGTGTTACCTGTACCGGACTGATTTTTCCCCCACGTAACAATTTGTCTTCATTTGAATACAATAACAACGTAATGCAATATTATTCATATGTACATCATCTGCTTACCAGGAGAGCTGGCGCCAAGAACAGCTGCAAAGCAACCAGAGACCACAGCATCTTCATCTTTCACTGATGGAGACGACAAAACCAGTTAGTTAGTCTTATAAGGAGATTATAATAACTAGTTTACTAACATTTACAAAATGTGAGAGCAATGATTAATAAATGGTGGGAAGACAGTTTTATTAAAAATGTCTTATAAATGGTTTATTACCCATCGTTATTATAACGTGTTAGCTTCTAGTAGTTCTATTGTCATTATTATAAAGTGAATTTCAAATCCTATATGTCATGTGAGATGTTTATGGTGGAAATAAAATCAGAAAACAGAATAATTATTATTCATTTATCTACTTTATTTTTTCCCCCCCCCTCCCCAACATTCTGAGAACGGAGGTGTTCTGTTCTGGGGAACATTGGAGAATGTTCTACTATGGTTCCCTGAAAAGGGGGGGGGGGGGCAAGGCTAACCCAGCGGGTAACGGACACTCTGGTCTGGACTGATCTGACTGTCCGTAATTGCACTCACTTGAAGGTCGTTAATGGAGTCAGCGGCTCTATGAGTCTATTGTTCTCAACTTATTAGCGGAACTGTCAGAGTTAGAGAGGGGTCAGGTTAGAGCCCCGGACACGGGATTCAACTCTCACTAACACCATCCATAGACTGGTCAGCGAAAAACTCTGCACTCAAGAGTTCCATTCCTTTGACTACATGTACAAAACACACGTGGACGCATACACATACACACAAACACACATGCATACACATAACTGCTGTATACACAAACGCAAACACACAAACACACGTGCACACACTGTATAATACACTGAGCACACATTGTGAAGGAATGGCCCATCAATAAAGTCATGCATATTTTAATAAAAACGTATTTATTCAATGTTGTGCTAACAGAATAAAGCAAGGTACATTCATGTGTTTTTGTGTGTCAACACCTCAACACTTAACTAATTAATTTCATAGAAAATAATAGAATGGAATAACAGGGAATTATTTGGAGTGAAATAAAGTGACTGTGTCTCCCCACACACTCCCATCGTCTCACAACCTCAAACCCTGTTAGGAAAAAAACACAGTAGGTAACCTTGGTCTATCATGAGTTGGCTCTACGGGGTGCCTTGTGGGTAGCCTAGCTTCATGGAAGGTGACAAAAGAGGGTGTCCCTCAGTGATGGGAAAAGTACCCAGTAGTCATACTTGAGTAAAAGTAAAGATACATTAATAGAAAACGACTCAAGTAAAAGTGAAAGAGAACCCAGTAAAATACTACTTGAGTAAAAGTCAAAAAAGTATTTGGTTTTTACATATACTTAAGTATCAAAAGTATAAATAATTTCAAATTCCTTATATTAAGAAAACCAGATGGCATGACTTGTTTGTTTGTTTTTGTATTTGTATTTACGGATAGCCAGTGGCACACCTCCCAACACTCAGACATTCATTTAGAAATGAAGCATTTTGTGTCCATTATTTTCTTTAGGAATGTAGTGGAGTAAAAGTACAAATAGTAAAGTACAGATATCCCCCCAAAAAACGGCTTAAATTGTACTTTAAAGTATTTTTACAGAAGTACTTTACATCACTAGATCTACAACTCCATATGAGCATCACAGGCTGATCAGGCAGGATCTACTGGGAACAGACATTTACTTGAGTTGTCAACTAATATGAATTAAAGTAGATTTGTTTTTAATTTAATCCCCATGTCATGAGATTTAGGTTAAAAGTTGTGTGGGTGGAGGGGGAAAAAGGACTAAATGTCCTTATGTTGATGACTTTTTGCTAATCTAATCAGTTTTACACGTTGATTCAACGTAACACATTGATCTTTTGTTGAAATGACGTGGGGGAAAAAGTTTATTTAATACGTTTTTGCCCAGTGGAGATGCGTTATATTCTCCTACCGGAGAGGGTACGCTTTGTTCTGCTCGGCAAAACACTCAGACTATGTTGAAAAAACAATGTTTAATGACTTTAGCTAAACTGAATGTAGTACAAGTTCATTAAAAGTAGAAATTAATAGTCTATTAGCAGCTGGTAGCCTGCCTACATATCAGAAATATGTGAAAAAGTAACTCCAGTAAAAGCTTATTATTGTTCGCAAAAAAATGTTGGCTTTCAAGAAATTTCCCACGAAGCTATTCTTACTAAATACAAAAAATGTGATAAATCCTAATAAAAGTCGTCAGAATTTACCCTTTGAGCGTTTCTGCGTTCCTTCCAACGATCCAAAATACCTGATGAATCCTTGCTGCGCGTTTTCACTGCGTCGTAGTACCTCCGCAGCTGCGGTTCCGATATTACCTGCTGGCTTCGCGTTTTACTTATTAACTCCTGTTCTGATGAGGTTATTTAGCTGCAAGAGCCTTTTCCTCTCTCTTTCCAGCAGGAAATTTAAAAGACAAACAGTCCAGTCGGTGTTAAAACGTCTGTGTGCGTCACTCCGGTTAACCCCGTCGTAACCGGGATCTGCGTACTGGTGAATTACAGTGTGTCAATGTACAGAACTCAACCCGGGACAATTATGGTGAGGCTATACTTTCAGATTGTAAAAAAATAACTGTTAATTAACGTTTTGTAGATTTTAAGATCCTTCTTCTCAGAATGAATGCGCAGGACACACTTTTAATTAGTAATTCTCGTTTTTTTGTTTTTTGTTTTTACATACCAGTGGCCCTTCTAATCTTGGTTACCTCAGAACAAACATTTATTTCGCGAAAGTTGATCATTTCCTGTTCATGAGAATCTGTCCACGGGAGATTAATGGCTCACACACACTACTGTTATTATAGCATTACAGGATGGGCTATTTGAGTTGAGCCGTGTCAGATTATTATACTGTAATAATATGTTAGGATGTTTAATAACAGCTTCGTTAATACCAGGGTCTAACAATTATATATATATATATATGAATAGGTTTATAATAGGGTGACCACACGTCCAGGATTGATGAGGACTGGCATGACAACGAATCAGTTTGATTTCCACTTTGATTTCCATAGGTGGGTACGTTTCTTCAAGGTGTGTACACAGGCTTGTACGTTCACCGTTTAGTTTTTTTATGGGTGTTATGGTGAAGACCTTAGATCCCCACAGTGGAGGTGTCATAATACCCATAAAACCTAGTGGTCAAACAAGGAAATGGTTCCAATTGTTTTATCACCATTCATTTTTCCAATAGGGGATTTTTTTTTTTTTAGAAACACTTGAAAATAAGGACTGTGTTTAGTATAGGCTTAGCCTGGCGTGATGTTTTGATAACCTGTAAAATCAGGTTATCAAATATATTCGGGCTCTATTTACTCTCATATTCAAAAATGCTAATTAACATTGTTGTGTATTGACGTGACGTACTGATATATGACGTCACCACGCTTACATGGACGGTGATGGAGTAAAAACATGTTGAGGTTTACCTCCGAGTCTGGTTGATTTAATTCAGTATAATATCTTAACTTAGCACAAGTTAAGTTGTAAGTATAAGCTTGAACGATGTTGACGAGGATAACGTTTTGAAAACGATAGTTAAATCTGAAAAAGTGAGTTAGTGTCATCAAGATGGGAAAACAATGTGCCAACGTTTGACTCCTAACAGCCTGGTACGCTAGGTCCATGCTGGACCGGGTGGTGGATGATGCTGGACCGGGTGGTGGTCCATGCTGGACCGGGTGGTGGATGATGCTGGACCGGGTGGTCCATGCTGGACCGGGTGGTGGATGATGCTGGACCGGGTGGTGGATGATGCTGGACCGGGTGGTTGATGACTCTGGACCGGGTGGTTGATGACTCTGGACCGGGTGGTGGATGACTCTGGACCGGGTGGTGGATGACTCTGGACCGGGTGGATGATGACTGGACCGGGTGGTGGATGACTCTGGACCGGGTGGTTGATGACTCTGGACCGGGTGGTTGATGACTCTGGACCGGGTGGATGATGACGCTGGACCGGGTGGTTGATGACTCTGGACCGGGTGGATGATGATTCTGGACCGGGTGGATGATGACTCTGGACCGGGTGGTTGATGACTCTGGACCGGGTGGTTGATGACTCTGGACCGGGTGGATGATGACTCTGGACCGGGTGGATGATGACTCTGGACCGGGTGGTTGATGACTCTGGACCGGGTGGTTGATGACTCTGGACCGGGTGGATGATGACTCTGGACCGGGTGGATGATGACTCTGGACCGGGTGGATGATGACTCTGGACCGGATGGTTGATGACTCTGGACCGGGTGGATGATGACTCTGGACCGGGTGGATGATGACTCTGGACCGGGTGGTTGATGACTCTGGACCAGGTGGATGATGACTCTGGACCGGGTGGTTGATGACTCTGGACCGGGTGGATGATGACTCTGGACCGGGTGGTTGATGACTCTGGACCGGGTGGTGGATGACTCTGGACCGGGTGGTTGATGACTCTGGACCAGGTGGATGATGACTCTGGACCGGGTGGTGGATGACTCTGGACCGGGTGGTTGATGACTCTGGACCAGGTGGATGATGACTCTGGACCGGGTGGATGATGACTCTGGACCGGGTGGATGATGACTCTGGACCGGGTGGATGATGACTCTGGACCGGGTGGTTGCTGACTCTGGACCGGGTGGATGATGACTCTGGACCGGGTGGATGATGACTCTGGACCGGGTGGTTGATGACTCTGGACCGGGTGGATGATGACTCTGGACCGGGTGGATGATGACTCTGGACCGGGTGGTGGATGACGCTGGACCGGGTGGTTGCTGACTCTGGACCGGGTGGTCCATGCTGGACCGGGTGGATGAATACTGTCCGGTTACGTTGGTGCGGTTGCAAAACAACAGAGGAGAGGTTTGCTTCTACATCATGTAGGGACAGATGTGCAAGAAATTTTCTCCACACTCGCCGACACCGGAGAACCAACGGACTACTTTTTATTTTATCTTTTATTTTATTTATTTCACCTTTATTTAACCAGGTAGGCCAGTTGAGAACAAGTTCTCATTTGCAACTATCGACCTGGCCAAGATAAAGCAAAGCAGTTCGACACATACAACAACACAGAGTTACACATGGAATAAACAAAAACATACAGTCAATAATACAGTAGAACAAAAGAAAACAAAAAGTCTATATACAGTAAGTGCAAATGAGGTAAATTAAGGCAATAAATAGGCCATGGTGGCGAAGTAATTACAATATAGCCATTAAACACTGGAATGGTAGATGTGCAGAAGATGAATGTGCAAGTAGAGATACTGGGGTGCAAAGAAGCAAGATAAATAAATACAGTATGGGGATGAGGTAGGTAGATGGGCTGTTTACAGATGGGCTACGTCAAGGCTGTGGCTGTGTTAAATGCATACTTCGTGCCACAGGTGAACACAGACAGACGTTTTATCAACTGACACAGAAAACTGGTGAGACAGTTCAGCAATTTGTAACTCGTCTTAGACAAGCAGCTAAAGACTGCGACATTGCTGGAGACAAAGACAATCAGATTAGAGATGACAGATTAAAGATGACAGATTAGAGATGACAAATCAGATTAGAGATGACAAATCAGATTAGAGATGACAGATTAAAGATGACAATCAGATTAGAGATGACAGATTAGAGATGACAGATGAAAGATGACAGATTAGAGATGACAATCAGATTAGAGATGACAATCAGATTAGAGATGACAATCAGATTAGAGATGACAAATCAGATTAGAGATGCTGTAGTGAGAAAGTGTAATAAGGAATACGTGCGCTGAAAACTATTGGAGGAGGCCCGTGGGCTAACATTAGCGTGGTCCCTCGAGCTAGCCACACAATGTGAAAGAACTGAAGTGCAAACGTCCCCTATGCGTGTGAGTACAGATGCTAAATATAACGAGACAGTGCATCGTGTTTCCAAAAAGGAAGGGAAATATCACTAAGAGGGGACAGAGACAGAATGCAGAAGGAAAATACCAAATCAGGAGAAGATGTGGTATCGTTGTGGACATGCAGATCATTTTGCAAAGGACCCTGCTCATCCAGCACATACGCAGACCTGCAAGAAATGTAATTGGGAGGGAACATTTTGCAAACAAAATGTGCAAGACCAAAGGTTACTGGAAACAGACTGTGAAATGCGTTAATTCAGAGGAACAAAACAGAGACTATGAATTTGCGGTTCAATGAGAACTGTAGCTCAGACAAGATCACTCTCTCAGTGGGAAGGGGTCCGTTTATTCATGTTAATTGACTCTGGGGCCACGAGTAATATACTAGATGAGAACACATGGGAAATGTTGAAAGCCAAGGAAATTAGGTGCCGTTCAGTCACTGACTGATAAAAAGCTATATGCATACTCATCATGTTACCGCAGTCCTCAGAAGGAGTGGACCAAAGCGCAGCGTGGTAAGTGTTCATAATTTATTATATATAACGAAACATTTAAACAACGAAACAAAAACGAAAGCCAACAGTTCTGTCAGGTCACTGATAACAAAACAAGAAAACAACTACCCACAAACACAGGTGGGGAAAAGGGCTGCCTAAGTATGATTCCCAATCAGAGACAACGATAGACAGCTGCCTCTGATTAGGAACCACACTCGGCCAAAACAAAGAAATATGATGACATAGAATGCCCACCCCATATCACACCCTGACCTAACCAAACAGAGAAAAACGGCTCTCTCAGGTCAGGGCGTGACACATCAAGCGAGCCATTACCTGAAAAAAAGTGTTTTCCACATGCCAAATAAAGACAGACAAGTGCAGCTCACAGGCTGAGTCTTACTGTGATGTGTGGACGCGGAGAGCCGTTGCTAGCTAAAGAGACTGCCGTTAAATTGGGTGTGCTAAAAGTGGGTGTTGACATAGCGGCAGTGACAGATGGGGAAACTTCAGATAAAACAGCAATACCCCAGGTTGTTTGAAAGGGGGGTGAGTAAGCTAAACACAAGACAGATCAACCTACATGTTGATAAAAACCTGACACCAGCAGCACAGGCCCTTAGGCGTGTTCCATTCCACCTGAGAGAAGCTGTGAAGAAAAATATAGAGGAACTACTAAACATGGACCAATGGAGAGAGTGGATGGTGCCACACCATGGGTGAATCCGGTAGTGGATGGTGCCACACCATGGGTGAATCCGGTAGTGGATGGTGCCACACCATGGGTGAATCCGGTAGTGGATGGTACCACACCATGGGTGAATCCTGTAGTGGATGGTGCCACACCATGGGTGAATCTGGTAGTGGATGGTACCACACCATGGGTGAATCCTGTAGTGGATGGTACCACACCATGGGTGAATCCTGTAGTGGATGGTGCCACACCATGGGTGAATCCGGTAGTGGATGGTACCACACCATGGGTGAATCCGGTAGTGGATGGTACCACACCATGGGTGAATCCGGTAGTGGATGGTGCCAAGCCATGGGTGAATCCGGTAGTGGATGGTGCCAAAACCGGACGGCGACATAAGAATGTGTCTGGACAAGCGAACACAGAAATCATACGTGGCAGGTACCCGATCCCCACAGAACATTAACTTCTGCAAGGATTGAATGGGTCTGTCATGTTCAGTAAACTGGATCTTAAATGGGTCTACCATCAATTGGAGCTAACACCAGAGTCGAGAGGCATAACGACGTTTGCAGTGCATAATGGGATATAAAAGACTAATATTTGGAGTTTCATCGGCGAGCGAGCAGTATCAACATGAAATCACAACAGCACTGGCAGATATCGAGTGGGTGGAGAACATGTCGGATGACATCATCGTCCACGCCCCAGACAGGAAGACCCCATGACCAGCGGCTACATGCTGTCCTCAACATGCCGGAGAACTGTGGGCTGACTCTCAACTCAGAGAAATGTCAATTCAACAACATGGACAAATTGGTGTTTATGGGCATGTTACTCTCACAGAAGGGCATTGGGCCCACCGCTGAAAGAGTGAGAACAGTGGTCGAGGCCCACAGTACATGTCATCGCAGGTCCAGAACTTCTGCCAGGAAATGGGATACAGGCAAATGGAAACAGATCCGGATTACCCATGTTGAGGGGCTGGACTGGAAGCAGGAGCTACGCAAGTCTACAACAGGTCCATTGATCACTCTACCCACGGGTAGGAGCCCAGCTGAGCTCCTTTTCAAAAGGAAAAATAAGGGAGAAGCTTCCGGATATAGTTACACCGCAGAGTGACCTGGAGACACAGGACTATGACGCTGAGCAGAAAGAGAAATCCAAGATCTACGCAGCCAACCGTCGCTGAGCCAAACACTCTGACGTGGACGTCGGAGACCAAGTTCTCCTAAAACAGGACAAAACAGACAAGTTCACAATGACCCTCAACGAGACACCACACACTGTGATCAATAAGGAGGGAAACAATGTGGTTGTTCAATCTACAACCAGAGCCAGGTATTCCAGGAATAGAACATTCATCCAGGGGTATACAACCAGAGCCAGGTATTCCAGGATTAGAACATTCATCAAGGGGTACACAACCAGAGCCAGGTATTCCAGGAATAGAACATTCATCAAGGGGTATACAACCAGAGCCAGGTATTCCAGGAATAGAACATTCATCAAGAGGTACACAACCAGAGCCAGGTATTCCAGGAATAGAACATTCATCAAGGGGTATACAACCAGAGCCAGGTATTCCAGGAATAGAACATTCATCAAGGGGTATACAACCAGAGCCAGGTATTCCAGGATTAGAACATTCATCAAGAGGTACACAACCAGAGCCAGGTATTCCAGGAATAGAACATTCATCAAGAGGTACACAACCAGAGCCAGGTATTCCAGGAATAGAACATTCATCAAGGGGTATACAACCAGAGCCAGGTATTCCAGGAATAGAACATTCATCAAGGGGTATACAACCAGAGCCAGGTATTCCAGGATTAGAACATTCATCAAGGGGTATACAACCAGAGCCAGGTATTCCAGGAATAGAACATTCATCAAGAGGTATACAACCAGAGCCAGGTATTCCAGGAATAGAACATTCATCAAGGGGTATACAACCAGAGCCAGGTATTCCAGGATTAGAACATTCATCAAGGGGTATACAACCAGAGCCAGGTATTCCAGGAATAGAACATTCATCAAGGGGTATACAACCAGAGCCATGTATTCCAGGAATAGAACATTCATCAAGGGGTACAAAGGACACCACACACATGAAAGAGACTGTGGAACAGAGTCCTACTCTGAGACGTTACACAGAGTCCAAACCAGAGACTATCTGTTAGGGATCACCACAAAGACCATATTTTGTCTTATTGTAACAAAACATTCTGCACCTATATATATATATTTTTTTACAACATATCTCAAACATTCAGTCTTTGCATTAGTTCAGGCCTCACAGACAAATTAAACTGCCACAGACATTAACAGACATTGTCATTAAATAATTATCCTGTACTGTAAAGTGTAACGATCGTCCAAAGGATTAGACCAAGGTTGCAGCGTGGTGAGTGTTCATCTTTATTTTAAATCGGAACACTTAAAGAAAATAATAAACAAATACAAACGGCCGTCACGTCTTGCTAAATACGAGCAGTACAAAATCAAGATCCCACAAACACAGGTGGAAAAAGGCTGCCTAAGTATGGTTTCCAATCAGAGACAACGATAGACACTTGCCTCTGATTGGAAACCATACCCGGCCCAAAACATAGAAAATAACACATAGAATGCCCACCCCACACCCTGACCTAACCACATAGAGAAACAAACCCTCTCTCTCAGGTCAGGGCGTGACAGTAAGGGGTAAAGATAACCAGTATAAACGGAAAAAAATTACATGTACAAAGAACTAATGCAAAGACTGAATGTTTGAGATATGTTGTAAAAAAACAAAATAGGTGCAGAATGTTTTGTTACAGTAATAAAAAATAAGTTTTTCTGTTTTGCTTAGAAGTAAGCTTATAACGGAAAGTCCATTAGCAGAACAGAAATAAGACGTTGAAGAGATTTCAGTTGTTTATCGGTGTCACGTTCGTTAGAATGATCGGACCAAGGCGCAGCGTGAGTAGCGGTCCACATAATTTATTACAAAGTGAAACGTAAATACAAAACAAATAAAGAATAGACGAACCGTGACTACAATGCAACTATACATAAACAATATCCCATAACCCCCAAGTGAAAAACAAGCTACTTAAGTATGATCCCCAATTAGCGACAACGATTACCAGCTGCCTCTAATTGGAAATCATACCAATCACCAAACATAGAAAAACTAAACTAGAACCCCACGTAGAAAATAACAACTAGAAAACCCCCTGTCACGCCCTGACCTACTCTACCATAGAAAATAAAAGCTTTCAATGGTCAGGACGTGACAATTGGTAACACAAAGGTTGCTGTACAGGTAAAGAAGGAGTGCTGTTGTGTATGTCAGGTTGACATGGAAGTTCATAACCGAGTAAAGGGATGTGACGAACCGATATATGACGTCACCGCGCCAGTAAAGGTGTGGTGGCTTGTTACACGGACGGTGATGGAGTAAAAACATGTTGAGGTTTACCTCCGAGTCTGGTTGATTTAATTCAGTATAATATCTTAACTTAGCACAAGTTGTAAGTATAGGCTTGAACAAGCGTCAAAGTAGACATCATGCAAAACTACAAATCCCAGCATGCTCCTGAACGTCATCTCTAGCTGACACCTTTACTAACAGGTTTTGTGTCAATTTAAAACTTGCACAAGACAGGTAACAGAATTGTCAATTTAAAGAAATGAAGCCAATTTATTTATCACTGCAATTTAGGCTAACGTAAAATAGTTCATTGAGAGATTCTTCCCTTTGCCTCGATTCGGTAGTCTCGTCCAGATCATCATGGTATTTGTAGTTTTTTAGTGGAACAGTTTAAAGTGTAATAATGTTTTTTGTTAATCAAAATCATTTTCAGGTGGTTCATCATAAAAATGGGAAATTCAAATTATACAAAATGTAAGGCGAGACACTCTGCCGTATGGACACGTTGATAGCCTACCCTGTGATCCAATGGCGGCTAAAGAAATGAGCGCATGAAACTCAGAGATAGCCTATAGGCCAATGCAGCAGTAGGCCTAGAACTTCCATCATCAACTAAGTAAAAATACATTACATTCACATTTACGTCATTTAGCAGACGCTCTTATCCAGAGCGACTTACAAATTGATGCATTCACCTTGTGATATCCAGTGGAACAACCACTTTACAATAGTACATCTAAATCTTTGTTTTCTTTTTTTTACATAGGGCCTAAAGGCGACAAAAATAAAAACAGAAGAACATATGCTGATAAAGTTTTGTCTACTGTTTCCCACACCAATATGTTAGGGAGCTTTTTTTTCTGACGTTTCCACTGTGGATATACATGGGATCATCAGTTGTTCATCGTGTTTCTCTTTCACACCGAGGCTTCGTGATTATCGAGGCAGGGAGAGTGTTGGAAAGATTTGTCAAATACTGTGAAGAACTACTTTTATTCACAACGATGTAAAAAAAAAAAATGTTTTTTTTTTTTTAAAACACAGACTTTGTAAAGGTGAAGAAAAAAAATGAATGAGAAGCTCAGTTTATTAGTGATGGGTGTACTGAGTTAAGGAAATCAGAAAAATCTGACATCCCAAATGAGCACTTTCCTAGATATGCACGCAGCAGGCCAGATAGGCTGATTACATGTTCAGGCACCGAGCTCCCTCTCTACATTCCTAGAGAGAAACCAGACACATGCTCAGTGCTCACATGGAGCACTCCAAACAAAACACAATTCAAAAAAATATAAAAAAATTTAATTGGACAGATCTCGTAAATTATGGTTATGAAATAAACCCGAAACTTGTTTCCCACAAGTGTAGCAAGTTGTGAACACTGCAAACAAATTGTCCTACTTTGATAATGAGAACGGTAAGCTAAACAGCTGTAATTAATACATGCATTAACAGAGATTAATGTAAGCAAATGAGGGAAAATTAGCTGTACATTTACTAGGCCTACCGGTGACATATGTAATGGGAATTGATCAAAAGGAAAACAGTTCACATTTTAGTCATTTAGCAAACGCTCTTATCCAGAGCGATTTACAGTAGTGAATGCATACATTTCATACATTTTTTTTTCTTCTCCATACTGGCCACCCGTGGGAATCGGACCCACAACCCTGGCGTTGCAAACACCATGCTCTACCAACTGAGCCCCACGGGACCCACACAATGAACGAGCAAGAATTGGCAGTAGACAGAATTCTGGAGATCTGAGTGCATGTATTCAAGAGAGAGAGAGATGTCCTCTATCTTCATCACACACTCCTCCTCTTCTTCTTGTCTCAACATTTTAAATGATACTTAAGACACATTATCTTCACATATAGTGAGCAACATAATTCATTGGACAGTGACAATATTTTTTTTGTTATTTTGGTTCTGTACTCTAACACTTTGAGTTTGAAAGGATACAATGACAATGAGGGGTGAAGTGCAGACTGTCAGCTTTAATTTGAAGGTATTTTCATACATATCGGATGAACCGTTTAGAAATTATAGAAGCTTTTGTACATAGTCCCCCCCCATTTTCAGGGCATCAAAAAACATTGGTCAGTTTAACATAATGTAGAATAAAGTAACCATTGTTAATATTTGGTCGCATTTCCTTTGCATGGAATGACTGCTTGAAGTCTGCGATGCATCGACATCACCAGACGCTGGGTATCTTCCCTGGTGATGCTCTGCCAGGCCTGTACTGCAGCCATCTTTAGTTCCTGCTTGTTTCGGGGACTTATTGCCTTCAGTCTCCTCTTCAGCATGTAAAATGTTCAATTGAATTCAGATCCGGTGATTGACTCGGCCAGTCAAGGATTTTCCACTTTTTGGCCATCAAAAACCCCTTCGTTGCTCTAGCAGTATGTTTAGGGTCATTGTCTTGTTGCATGATGAAGTGCCATCCAATGAGTTTGGAGGCATTTGGTTTTATCTGAGAAGATATTATAAAATATTTCTGCAGACTTCAGAATTCATTGTTCTACTTCTGTCTGCAGTCACATCATCGATGAAGACAAGTGAGCCTGTTCCACTGGTAGCCATACAGGCCCCAAGCCATAACACCCCCTCCACCATGTTTCACGGATGAGCTGGTATGCTTTGGATCATGGGCACGTCTTTTTTTTCTCTCCACACTTTCCTCTTTCTATCACTCTGGTACATGTTAATCTTTGTCTCATCTGTCCACAATACCTTTTTTTCCCAGAACTCTTGGGGCTCTTTTAGGTGCTTTTCAGCAAACTGTAATCTCGCCTTTCTGTTCTTCAGGCTTATCAGTGGTTTGCATCTTGTAGTGTACCCTCTGTAGTCCTGCTGGTGTAGTCTTCTACGTCTGGTAGACTTTGACACATCTACACCTGCATCCTGGAGAGTGTTTTTTGATCTGTTGGGATGTTGTCTGGGAGGTTTTCTTCCCCATAGAGAGCATTCTCTGGTCATCCACTACAGTGGTCTTCCAATACTATTCATCAACAGCTCTCCTGCATTCACTAACGACACTACTGAATAGACCTGCCTAACGACACACATCTGTGAAGCCAATTCAACAAATACTTGTAGTACCTTAAAATGGGGGGGGGGGGGGGGACCATGTACAAAAGTTGCTGTCATTTCTAAACGGTTCATCCAATATGTATGAAAATACCTTCAAATAATTAAAGCTGACAGTCTGCACTTCACCCCTCATTGTCATTGTATCCTTTCAAACTCAAAGTGCTAGAGTACAGAACCAAAATAACAACAAAAACATGGTCACTGTCCAATGAATTATGGTGCTCACTGTATCTTAGATGCTTATCGCTGACAGTCCAACTCAGTAATCAGCCTGTTGCCACATGCTTCACCAACAGCCATAGGCCCTACTCACAATGTGATTTGAAACAATCCACAGCAACAACAACAACGACAAATATGTTATAATGAAGCTAATGATACTCTGTGTCTAAGTCATGTTCTCTGGTGAAGTATTTTGTCAGGAGTAATTATGTAATTTTGGCAAAAACATACATTTACTTTAGGGGAAGCCAGCATCTGTACAGTCAATCGCCAACTGTCCTTTACAATTCGCAAAGAGGTTGAAACCAGAGATCTCTATATAATGATGAGATGCTCACATGTCTCCGCCCTAACAATGGGAGTCGTCTTAAAGACGACAAATCACATTTTCAAATCAAATCAAAATTTGTATTTTATTAGTCACATGCGCCTGAATACAACAGTGAAATGCTTACTTACGAGCCCCTAACCAACAGTGCAGTTTCAAAAAACTATATATAAGAATAAGAGATTAAAGTAACAAGCAATTAAAAAGCAGCAGTAAAAGATAACTTCCCTGTGGCTCAGTTGGTAGAGCATGGTGTTTGCAACGCCAGGGTTGTGGGTTTGATTCCCACGGGGGGCCAGCACAGAAAAAAAATGTGTGACATGAAATGTATGCAATCACTACTGTAAGTCGCTCTGGATAAGTGTCTGCTAAATGACTAAAATGTAAAAAAAAAGTATAATAATATACAGGGGGGGTACTGTTACAGAGTCAATGTGTGGGGGCACTGGTTAGTTGAGGTAGTATGTACATGTAGGTAGAGTTAGTTAAAGTGACTATGCATAGATGACAACAGAGAGCAGTGGTGTGGTGAGGGGAGGGGGGCAATGTGAATAGTCTGGGTAGCCATTTGACTAGATGTTCAGGAGTCTTATGGCTTGGGGGTAGAAGCTGTTTAGAAGCCTCTTGGACCTAGACTTGGCGCTCCGGTACCGCTTTCCGTGCGGTAGCAGAGAGAACGGTCTATGACTAGAGTCTTTGACAATTTTTATTCAAAAATACTATATGACATCTTTAACTTGTAATCAAGCTAATATTTGAAACGGTATCTGTATTCTTTGCAGGTAACGAGTGACTGATGATTTTCGTAAAAAGGTTTTTAAATGAATGAGACTTTCATGCTTCATGTCTCAGTTGAATTTATTTGGAATTGTTTTGAATTAAAATTTTCATTCCAATTCAAAATTCCAATTCTGTTCCTGTGGGGGTGTGTCTAATTCAAATTCAGATTTCAATTCATGGCTTAATTTGAATTAAATTCAGAAATTCCAAATAGACCCCAACCCTGCCGTATGGGGTGTCATCAGCCTAAATCACAAATGGCTTCAAGACAGAAGTCGTAATCAGAAACACTTGGTTGTGTTTTCTACATTTTAGAGAATTTAATTGAAGGAAATTAATGATATAAATACATTTATTTATTTATTTTTAAACAGAAAAGGAACGAAATATAAATCAAATAAAAACCTTATCAATGAGAATTTTAGAGATGTGGCATTTTATTATTGTCCCCCCCCCATGGCAGTTGATCTCTACCAATATAAATGTTGCTAAACTTTCACATGAGAACTACAGAGATGATCAGTTAGTAAACAGAGTGGTTATTTTGGGTGAAACTGCCACACAGCTGCTACGAGCACTATGTTTACGAAACTACCACCATGTGTTTTCTGAACATCCCCTCCACCTCTCCTCCCCCTCGTCTTTAGTGGGGTGAGGCTCCACTTCTGTCTATGGGGGGGGGGGGGGGGGGGGGGGGGGGGAGGAGGAAACACAGTGATTGTAGCTTTATCTCCTTTTAGGCAGAAACACCCAAACAGCCAGTTATTATGGACATCCTAGTGGTTTATCTGGTCTGTGGATATATGGATCTGGCTGGAATCATGTAATCATCCACTTCCATCAACATTGTTTACATCCCAAATGGCTCCCTATTCCCTATATAGTGCACTACTTTAGACCAGAGTCCTATTCCCTATATAGTGCACTACTATAGACCAGAGCCCTATTCCCTATATAGTGCACTACTTTAGACCAGAGCCATATTCCCTATATAGTGCACTACTTTAGACCAGAGCCCTATTCCCTATATAGTGCACTACTTTAGACCAGAGCCCTATTCCCTATATAGTGCACTACTTTAGACCAGAGCCCTATTCCCTATATAGTACACTACTTTAGACCAGAGCCCTATTCCCTATATAGTGCACTACTATAGACCAGAGCCCTATTCCCTATATAGTGCACTACTTTAGACCAGAGCCCTATTCCCTATATAGTGCAGTACTTTAGACCAGACCCATAGTGGGAACAGGGTACCATTTAGGATACAACCCTCATCTTCTGTTTACTTTGTATGAGCCGTTATTCTGTCTGATTACATGACAGACAGAGAGGTTGGATGGGCCTCCCAGAACCCATCAGGACAGAGGGTGGGGGTTGGAGGGGCCTCCCAGAACCCATCAGGACAGAGGGTGGGGGTTGGAGGGGCCTCCCAGAACCCATCAGGACAGAGGGGTTGGAGGGGCCTCCCAGAACCCATCATGACAGAGGGTGGGGGTTGGAGGGGCCTCCCAGAACCCATCAGGACAGAGGGGTTGGAGGGGCCTCCCAGAACCCATCAGGACAGAGGGTGGGGGTTGGAGGGGCCTCCCAGAACCCATCATGACAGAGGGTGGGGGTTGGAGGGGCCTCCCAGAACCCATCAGGACAGAGGGTGGGGGTTGGAGGGGCCTCCCAGAACCCATCATGACAGAGGGTGGGGGTTGGAGGGGCCTCCCAGAACCCATCAGGACAGAGGGTGGGGGTTGGAGGGGCCTCCCAGATGATGGGGAGGTATATTTTCTCAAAATACTTATTCACTTTAAACAAATTTTACATAATTACAGTAGTCTGAAAATATTCTAAGATCTTTGTGTGGGTTGTCTATAATAATTCATAATCCTAAAAAAAAATACATTTCCCAGAATGCATCAAACACTCCAGAATTGGAATGGTGCCTCCCATCTGATGTCTACCACAGGCAGCTCCACGGCCGGGCCTGGCCCAATGCCCATCAGTGATGTGATTTTCTGTGTGTCGGGGCGTTTCCTGATCTCCTCACAGTGCAGGCTGTGTTTACAGGGTATACAGTTGGACGATGATGTGGTCCACCCCTTCCAGGTGTCGCTACTCACTCCCTCTAGTCATCTCTATGGTCCTCCACTCCCTCTAGTCCATCTCTATGGTCTTCACTCCCTCTAGTCCATCTCTATGGTCCTCACTCCCTCTAGTCCATCTCTATGGTCCTCACTCCCTCTAGTCCATCTCTATGGTCCTCCACTCCCTCTAGTCCATCTCTATGGTCCTCACTCCCTCTAGTCCATCTCTATGGTCCTCACTCCCTCTAGTCCATCTCTATGGTCCTCACTCCCTCTAGTCCATCTCTATGGTCCTCCACTCCCTCTAGTCCATCTCTATGGTCCTCACTCCCTCTAGTCCATCTCTATGGTCCTCACTCCCTCTAGTCCATCTCTATGGTCCTCACTCCCTCTAGTCCATCTCTATGGTAGAGGTCCTCACTCCCTCTAGTCCATCTCTATGGTAGAGGTCCTCACTCCCTCTAGTCCATCTCTATGGTCCTCACCCCCTCTAGTCCATCTCTATGGTAGAGGTCCTCACTCCCTCTAGTCCATCTCTATGGTAGAGGTCCTCACTCCCTCTAGTCCATCTCTATGGTAGAGGTCCTCACTCCCTCTAGTCCATCTCTATGGTCCTCACCCCCTCTAGTCCATCTCTATGGTAGAGGTCCTCACTCCCTCTAGTCCATCTCTATGGTAGAGGTCCTCACCCCCTCTAGTCCATCTCTATGGTAGAGGTCCTCACTCCCTCTAGTCCATCTCTATGGTCCTCACTCCCTCTAGTCCATCTCTATGGTCCTCACCCCCTCTAGTCCATCTCTATGGTAGAGGTCCTCACTCCCTCTAGTCCATCTCTATGGTCCTCACCCCCTCTAGTCCATCTCTATGGTCCTCACCCCCTCTAGTCCATCTCTATGGTAGAGGTCCTCACTCCCTCTAGTCCATCTCTATGGTCCTCACTCCCTCTAGTCCATCTCTATGGTCCTCACCCCCTCTAGTCCATCTCTATGGTAGAGGTCCTCACTCCCTCTAGTCCATCTCTATGGTCCTCACCCCCTCTAGTCCATCTCTATGGTCCTCACCCCCTCTAGTCCATCTCTATGGTAGAGGTCCTCACTCCCTCTAGTCCATCTCTATGGTCCTCACTCCCTCTAGTCCATCTCTATGGTCCTCACTCCCTCTAGTCCATCTCTATGGTAGAGGTCCTCACTCCCTCTAGTCCATCTCTATGGTAGAGGTCCTCACTCCCTCTAGTCCATCTCTATGGTAGAGGTCCTCACTCCCTCTAGTCCATCTCTATGGTCCTCACCCCCTCTAGTCCATCTCTATGGTAGAGGTCCTCACTCCCTCTAGTCCATCTCTATGGTAGAGGTCCTCACTCCCTCTAGTCCATCTCTATGGTCCTCACCCCCTCTAGTCCATCTCTATGGTAGAGGTCCTCACTCCCTCTAGTCCATCTCTATGGTAGAGGTCCTCACCCCCTCTAGTCCATCTCTATGGTAGAGGTCCTCACTCCCTCTAGTCCATCTCTATGGTCCTCACCCCCTCTAGTCCATCTCTATGGTAGAGGTCCTCACTCCCTCTAGTCCATCTCTATGGTCCTCACCCCCTCTAGTCCATCTCTATGGTAGAGGTCCTCACTCCCTCTAGTCCATCTCTATGGTCCTCACTCCCTCTAGTCCATCTCTATGGTCCTCACCCCCTCTAGTCCATCTCTATGGTAGAGGTCCTCACTCCCTCTAGTCCATCTCTATGGTCCTCACTCCCTCTAGTCCATCTCTATGGTCCTCACTCCCTCTAGTCCATCTCTATGGTAGAGGTCCTCACTCCCTCTAATCCATCTCTATGGTAGAGGTCCTCACTCCCTCTAGTCCATCTCTATGGTAGAGGTCCTCACTCCCTCTAGTCCATCTCTATGGTAGAGGTCCTCACTCCCTCTAGACCATCTCTATGGTAGAGGTCCTCACTCCCTCTAGTCCATCTCTATGGTAGAGGTCCTCACTCCCTCTAGTCCATCTCTATGGTAGAGGTCCTCACTCCCTCTAGACCATCTCTATGGTAGAGGTCCTCACTCCCTCTAGTCCATCTCTATGGTAGAGGTCCTCACTCCCTCTAGTCCATCTCTATGGTAGAGGTCCTCACTCCCTCTAGACCATCTCTATGGTAGAGGTCCTCACTCCCTCTAGTCCATCTCTATGGTAGAGGTCCTCACTCCCTCTAGTCCATCTCTATGGTCCTCACCCCCTCTAGTCCATCTCTATGGTAGAGGTCCTCACTCCCTCTAGTCCATCTCTATGGTCCTCCACTCCCTCTAGTCCATCTCTATGGTCCTCACTCCCTCTAGTCCATCTCTATGGTAGAGGTCCTCACTCCCTCTAGTCCATCTCTATGGTCCTCCACTCCCTCTAGTCCATCTCTATGGTCCTCACTCCCTCTAGTCCATCTCTATGGTCCTCACTCCCTCTAGTCCATCTCTATGGTAGAGGTCCTCACTCTCTCTAGTCCATCTCTATGGTCCTCACTCCCTCTAGTCCATCTCTATGGTCCTCACTCCCTCTAGTCCATCTCTATGGTAGAGGTCCTCACTCCCTCTAGTCCATCTCTATGGTAGAGGTCCTCACTCCCTCTAGTCCATCTCTATGGTCCTCACTCCCTCTGGTCCATCTCTATGGTCCTCACCCCTCTAGTCCATCTCTATGGTCCTCACCCCCTCTAGTCCATCTCTATGGTCCTCACTCCCTCTAGTCCATCTCTATGGTCCTCACCCCCTCTAGTCCATCTCTATGGTCCTCACTCCCTCTAGTCCATCTCTATGGCCCTCACTCCCTCTAGTCCATCTCTATGGTCCTCACTCCCTCTAGTCCATCTCTATGGTCCTCACTCCCTCTAGTCCATCTCTATGGTCCTCACTCCCTCTAGTCCATCTCTATGGTCCTCACTCCCTCTAGTCATCTCTATGGTCCTCACTCCCTCTAGTCATCTCTATGGTCCTCACTCCCTCTAGTCCATCTCTATGGTAGAGGTCCTCACTCCCTCTAGTCCATCTCTATGGTCCTCACTCCCTCTAGTCCATCTCTATGCTACAGGTCCTCACTCCCTCTAGTCCATCTCTATGCTACAGGTCCTCACTCCCTCTAGTCCATCTCTATGCTACAGGTCCTCACTCCCTCTAGTCCATCTCTATGGTCCTCACCCCCTCTAGTCCATCTCTATGCTACAGGTCCTCACTCCCTCTAGTCATCTCTATGGTAGAGGTCCTCACTCCCTCTAGTCATCTCTATGCTACAGGTCCTCACTCCCTCTAGTCATCTCTATGCTACAGGTCTTCACGTGTCCACTCTTTAGGGTTTGGCCAAAGTCAGGCAACAAACATATGATCATCCAATCCGGTATCAGATGCTGTTTTTATTCAATCAACACTATGATGCTGACCAACCAGCTGTCGTGACTTTACTTTCATTAATCTGATGACTGTTAATTATCTAATCCAACTATGTTTAATCGTTACCCGATTAAATTCATCATGTTACAATTAACTCACTAGGATTTGGGGCACCACGAGAGCGGTTCTTTAAAGAGTGACCATCTCCTGAATTAAACTCTAAAGGTCTTAACCTATCACATCTATTAACTGTCAACGTATTAATCATAACCTCGTATCATATCATTCTGAACAGTCGTAACCTCCTTGGATCTGCAAAAACCCCAGCCTTACTTATGATTCAGTACTGCACAAATTGGTTTAATTATTTATTTACTAGCTAACTAAATGGTAACACAGGATAAACATAGACACATTAGAAACAGATGGTGGGGGGTGAAATAGAGAAAGGTACAGAGACATAAGACTTGGGTACATTTAGAAACTAATGTCACAGTAATCAGATACTTTGCACATGAACCACCGCCCGTTTGGAGTAAGAAATAATTTATGTATTTACGTGTAAATGTCTTGATTCATCTTGTAGTCCTGAACAGAACTACAGAGTTGATTTCCCTTCCATTCGCTCCTGAAGATGCCTCTTTGAAGACATGCTAGCCAGCCGTGTCAATGGTTTTCATTGGGTGATGAGAGTAGCGTACTACATTGATTTGCGAAGAGTAGTAGAATGATCCCACTTAAGTTCAACTTTCTAGATACTTTACTTAGGACAGCTAATCAGCCGTCCCAGTGATTGTCTGGGAGGTGACTTCATCATCTCTACCTCGTGTTGAGATTTCAGAGTTCAAACCACTTTGGACGTGAGCTGCAGCTACACTCCCCTCTGGTCTAAATGTTGATTTCTTTACCAATCCTTTTATACATGCTGGTCGAAAAGGGGCGGTTCCGTCAGGTTGACACACTCTGACCTTACTCTGGTCCAAAGGGACGGTTCCATCAGGTTGACATGCTCTCTGACCTCACTCTGGTCCAAAGGGGTGGTTCCGTCAGGTTGACATGCTCTCTGACCTCACTCTGGTCCAAAGGGGTGGTTCCGTCAGGTTGACACGCTCTCTGACCTCACTCTGGTCCAAAGGGGTGGTTCCGTCAGGTTGACATGCTCTCTGACCTCACTCTGGGGCATGGCTACTTACTGTGCAAAGTTTTATAGGAGACAAATTATCACTTATGGCTCCTAAAATCACATCCCTATCTTAACAAAATTACTTTCATAATTGTTCATATTTCATACACAGCGTAAAGGATGGAGAATTCATACATGTAGTGTACATGCTTCAAGTTACAGTTTTTCCTCTATAACATTTTTAATGGCATCACAAAATAACAAACAATATGACATTAGTTTTCTATAGCTCGCCTCTGACCATTCCCCACGCTCTATGTTAGAAATATTGTTCCAGTATTCGCTTTAGAACGTGTTAGAGTTTTGGCGGGAAAACTCTCTGGAGACAAAGCACATTCCTTTGTGAATTTGGAGAGAGAGACCCTGGATCTCCTCTCCTTTAATTAACAACAGGTGTCAACCCACCACACCAATTCTCTCCTCCCTGCCCCTCTGCGGGTGAGAGAGGGTCTGGTTGAAATCATCCATTGCCAGGCTGATCTGACCTATTTGGATCCTCACAGGACAGTCATGACACAGCCCAACCAACGTAATAAAGTCATTGGATAGATGTTCAAGCTACATTTCAAGATTTTCCAACCTGGCAACTTTTCTGTAGAACACCATGTGAACACAATGACTACGTCCCAAATGGCACCCTATTCCTACGGCCCTGGTCTAAAGTAGTGCACTATATAGGGAATAGGGTGTCATAGGGCTCTGGTCAAAAGTAGTGCACTACATACGGAATAGGGTGTCATAGGGCTCTGGTCTAAAGTAGTGCACTATATAGGTAATAGGGCTCTGGTCAAAAGTAGTAAACTAAATAAGGAATAGGGTGCCATTTGGGATGTAAACAATTCCCTTTTAAAAGTCTCCATTACAGTCCATCCCATATAACCCATACTTCATATAACTCTACTACCATATAACCCATACTACATATAACTATACTACCATATAACCCATACCAGCCACGATGATGTGCACTAATTTGCTACTTGTTGGAATCCACAGTCCTGACATCCTCCCCTCACAGAAATCCCCAATCTGCTGTCTTGCTCATTACATCTAAATAGAGCTTTATAGTACACACTAAGCCACAGCATTTAAGTACACATTGGAATTACTTCACTTTACATTCATCCCCTCCTCGTTGCTGGTTAAAATGCACGCACGCACGCACACACACAAACTAGACATTTAGAAAAACAAACACCACCACCTCAAACCCTGCCCTGTTCCCTTTCTACACCTCAAACCCTGCCCTGTTCCCTTTCAACCCTACATACTAACCCTAACCCTACATACTAACCCTACATACTAACCCTAACCCTACATACTAACCCTACATACTAACCCTACATACTAACCCTAACCCTACATACTTACTCTACATACTAACCCTAACCCTACATACTAACCCTAACCCTACATACTAACCCTAACCCTACATACTAACCCTAACCCTACATACTAACCCTAACCCTACATACTAACCCTACATACTAACCTTAACCCTACATACTAACCTTAACCCTACATACTAACCCTACATACTAACCCTAACCCTACATACTAACCCTACATACTAACCCTACATACTAACCCTAACCTACATACTAACCTACATACTAACCCTACATACTAACCCTACATACTAACCCTAACCCTACATACTAACCCTAACCCTACATACTAACCCTACATACTAACCCTACATACTAACCCTAACCCTACATACTAACCCTACATACTAACCCTAACCCTACATACTAACCCTACATACTAAACCCTAAACCCTACATACTAACCCTACATACTAACCCTAACCCTACATACTAACACTAACCCTACATACTAACCCTACATACTAACCCTACATACTAACCCTACATACTAACCCTAACCCTACATACTAACCCTACATACTAACCCTACATACTAACCCTAACCCTACATACTAACCCTACATACTAACCCTAACCCTACATACTAACCCTACATACTAACCCTAACCCTACATACTAACCCTACATACTAACCCTACATACTAACACTAACCCTACATACTAACCCTACATACTAACCCTACATACTAACCCTACATACTAACCCTACATACTAACCCTACATACTAACCCTACATACTAACACTAACCCTACATACTAACCCTACATACTAACCCTACATACTAACCCTACATACTAACCCTAACCCTACATACTCGTCGCGGGGGCCGGTCGTGTATAGCTGTCGTTCTGCCCCAGGCAGTTAACCCCCTGTTCCCTAGTAGGCCGTCAATGTAAATAAGAATTTGTTCTTAACTGACTTGCCTAGTTAAAAAGGTTAAAAAAAACAAATAAAAATACTAACCCTACATAATGTACATCCAATCCATTACCCACATTCACCAAAACATTTAATAATCCACCCTAACCACCAACCACTCTTCCACGTCCCCTTCCACCCAGTCCCTTTTCTTCCTCCTCCTCCTCCTCCTCCTCCTCCTCCTCCTCCTCCTCCTCCTCCTCCTCCTCCTCCTCCCCAGACCCTCAGAGCCCATTCCACTGTGCACAGATGTCAGTAAAACATCTAGTTTTGGTTTCTATTTGATTGAGTTGTCAAGTAACATGAATTCAAAGTGAAATAAACAAAAATGTTACAAGTAACAAAGTTGGCTGAAAAAAAAAATGAAAAAAAGGCCAAAATCCCTGAATTTCCTTTATGATGGATTACATTTTGCAAATCAAATCCAATCCAATATTTTTGTTGAAATGACATTGGAAACTTTGATTCAACCAGTTTGTGTCCTGTGGGTTCTTCCTCTCCCAGATCTTCAGAGCCCATGTTACCGACTCTCACTGGATTCCCTCTCACAGCTGCTTGCTGAGTTTGCGTGCCTGTCTCTCCTTAGCGTCGAAGGCGTACTTGGTGTCCTGTAGTTGTTCTATGATTTCCTTGGCTGCCTTCATATCCGCACCCAGCTGGTTGTATTTCTCCAGAAGCTCCTGGTTCTCTTTGTGCAGGTCCACCACCAGCTGGCTAAGCTCCTCACTCTGCTTCCCACAGTGGAGCTTCAGAGCCTCCATCTCCGTCAGGGTGAACTCCATACGATTCACCAGACCCTCCAGCTTGTCCTTCGACGACATCTTGTTCTTTAGTTTTTTTATGGTCGAGCTTTACTCGTCGACTACACTCGTCTTTAGCTAAGGTCGACTTGAGCTTCTTGTACTCAAGTGTGTAGATTGAGATCTAGTACAAGTGGTTTGGATTGTCTGACGGATAAGATGGTGTGTTATGTCACTCGTCTCGTTTCCCCTTTTCTGGTCAGCGGAACGTCTGCGTTGCTTAGTTACCTGTTAGTTGTCCTGTTCCATGTGACTATTTAAAACCTAATACCCTAGTCGCTGCATGTATCACATGGGCCGCTCCCTCTTCATCCCTCCGTCTTTTAATCCCGTTAGTGGAGAGCTATCCTGGGCCACGGGCCGCGTAGGGATACACGTAGACGGACATCACAGGGACAGCCACGCCACCCGGCCTTTACCTGCAGACCACTTTCAATCTACTGAGGATGACAGTGTCACACTCCCCTCTCTTCCGTCTACTGAGGATGACAGTGTCACACTCCCCTCTCTTCCGTCTACTGAGGATGACAGTGTCACACTCCCCATCACACTCCCCTCTTTTCCGTCTACTGAGGATGACAGTGTCACACTCCCCATCACACTCCCCTCTTTTCCGTCTACTGAGGATGACAGTGTCACACTCCCCATCACACTCCCCTCTCTTCAATCTACTGAGGATGACAGTGTCACACTCCCCATCACACGCCCCTCTCTTCAATCTACTGAGGATGACAGTGTCACACTCCCCATCACACGCCCCTCTCTTCAATCTACTGAGGATGACAGTGTCACACTCCCCATCACACGCCCCTCTCTTCAATCTACTGAGGATGACAGTGTCACACTCCCCATCACACTCCCCATCACACGCCCCTCTCTTCAATCTACTGAGGATGACAGTGTCACACTCCCCATCACACGCCCCTCTCTTCAATCTACTGAGGATGACAGTGTCACACTCCCCATCACACTCCCCATCACACGCCCCTCTCTTCAATCTACTGAGGATGACAGTGTCACACTCCCCATCACACTCCCCTCTCTTCCGTCTACTGAGGATGACAGTGTCACACTCCCCATCACACTCCCCTCTCTTCCGTCTACTGAGGATGACAGTGTCACACTCCCCATCACACGCCCCTCTCTTCAGTCTACTGAGGATGACAGTGTCACACTCCCCTCTCTTCCGTCTACTGAGGATGACAGTGTCACACTCCCCATCACACGCCCCTCTCTTCAATCTACTGAGGATGACAGTGTCACACTCCCCATCACACGCCCCTCTCTTCAATCTACTGAGGATGACAGTGTCACACTCCCCATCACACTCCCCTCTCTTCAGTCTACTGAGGATGACAGTGTCACACTCCCCATCACACTCCCCTCTCTTCCGTCTACTGAGGATGAGAAAGAACGACAGCTTGATTCTTCTCCTTGTAGTGTCCTCCTAAGCCAGATCATACCCTTACTAAAGGGTTGAGGCGGAGGGCCATCAGTTAAAATGAATCCATGACAGCCAAGTGTAAATCAAAATGTTATAGAAACCGTCCCGTTTTGATCCAGTACAGAGAAAAACCTACACTAGAAAACACTTTCGGGAAAAATATTTAGGTTTCGAGTCCCCATATTTTGCCATCTGTAGAATTAATCTAGGAGGTGTCATTAGTTTCAGGGCCATTACCAGACCCACAGGCCCAGATCCACAGGCCCAGATCCACAGGCCCAGATTCACAGGCCCAGACCCACAGGCCCAGATTCACAGGCCCAGACCCACAGGCCCAGATCCACAGGCCCAGACCCACAGGCCCAGATTCACAGGCCCAGATTCACAGGCCCAGATTCACAGGCCCAGATCCACAGGCCCAGACCCACAGGCCCAGACCCACAGGCCCAGACCCAGGCCAGTTAGTCATGGGATCATCTTGGTCCTGTTGGTTACAGCACAGTCTGAAGCTAAACACTGGCTAAACTGTCACGGCATGGAGAACTGTGCCACTGTCCTGCCCTGTCCTTGCTCACTATAGGCTAAACCAAGCCGTTCCCATGGTTACAGCTAAGGCCTCCACAGCTCTAGGCACGGTGCCAGTCAGGCTGGCAGCCAATTGCCAGGGGGGGATCCACACAGAATGCCAGCGTACCAAATAGTCCATGGAATTCCCACCATGTTCCCACCGTTCAGTGTGTGGCTGGTGGGTCAGGGGTGGCTGGTGAGGCTGGGGAGACAGGGGAGGCTGGTGAGGCAGGGGTGGCTGGTGGGTCAGGGGTGGCTGGTGGGTCAGGGGTGGCTGGTGAAACAGGGGAGGCTGGTAAAGCAGGGGTGGCTGGTGAGGCTGGTAAAGCAGGGGAGGCTGGTGAGGCTGGTAAAGCAGGGGAGGCTGGTAAAGCAGGGGTGGCTGGTGAGGCTGGTAAAGCAGGGGTGGCTGGTGAGGCTGGTAAAGCAGGGGTGGCTGGTAAAGCAGGGGGGGCTGGTGAGGCTGGTAAAGCAGGGGAGGCTGGTAAAGCAGGGGAGGCTGGTAAAACAGGGGTGGCTGGTAAAGCAGGGGTGGCTGGTAAAGCAGGGGTGGCTGGTGAGGCTGGTAAAGCAGGGGTGGCTGGTAAAGCAGGGGGGGCTGGTAAAGCAGGGGGGGCTGGTGAGGCTGGTAAAGCAGGGGGGGCTGGTAAAGCAGGGGTGGCTGGTAAAGCAGGGGTGGCTGGTAAAGCAGGGGTGGCTGGTAAAGCAGGGGGGGCTGGTGAGGCTGGTAAAGCAGGGGAGACTGGTAAAGCAGGGGGGGCTGGTAAAGCAGGGGGGGCTGGTGAGGCTGGTAAAGCAGGGGTGGCTGGTAAAGCAGGGGTGGCTGGTGAGGCTGGGGTGGCTGGTGAGGCTGGTAAAGCAGGAGAGGCTGGTAAAGCAGGGGTGGCTGGTGAGGCTGGTAAAGCAGGGGTGGCTGGTAAAGCAGGGGGGGCTGGTGAGGCTGGTAAAGCAGGGGGGGCTGGTGAGGCTGGTAAAGCAGGGGAGGCTGGTAAAGCAGGGGTGGCTGGTGAGGCTGGTAAAGCAGGGGAGGCTGGTAAAGCAGGGGTGGCTGGTGAGGCTGGTAAAGCAGGGGAGGCTGGTGAGGCTGGTAAAGCAGGAATGGCTGGGGAGGCTGGTAAAGCAGGAATGGCTGGGGAGGCTGGTAAAGCAGGGGAGGCTGGTAAAGCAGGGGTGGCTGGTGAGGCTGGTAAAGCAGGGGTGGCTGGTGAGGCTGGTAAAGCAGGGGTGGCTGGTGAGGCTGGTAAAGCAGGGGTGGCTGGTGAAGCAGGGGTGGCTGGTGAGGCTGGTGAAGCAGGGGAGGCTGGTGAGGCAGGGGAGGCTGGTAAAGCAGGGGTGGCTGGTGAAGCAGGGGAGGCTGGTGAGGCTGGTGAAGCAGGGGGGGCTGGTGAAGCAGGGGTGGCTGGTGAGACTGGTGAAGCAGGGGAGGCTGGTGAGGCTGGTGAAGCAGGGGGGGCTGGTGAAGCAGGGGTGGCTGGTGAGACTGGTGAAGCAGGGGAGGCTGGTGAGGCTGGTGAAGCAGGGAAGACTGGTGAGGCTGGTGAAGCAGGGGGGCTGGTGAAGCAGGGGGGGCTGGTGAGGCTGGTAAAGCAGGGGTGGCTGGTAAAGCAGGGGGGGCTGGTGAGGCTGGTGAAGCAGGGGAGGCTTGTGAGGCTGGTGAAGCAGGGTAGGCTGGTGAAGCAGGGGAGGCTGGTGAGCTCTAGCAGAGCATACATTTGACAGACTGACTTGTTGGAAAGGTGACATCCTATGACGGTGCCACGTTGAAAGTCACTGAGCTCTTCAGTAAGGGCCATTCTACTGCCAATGTTTGTCTATGGAGATTGCATGACTGTGTGCTCGATTCTATACACCTGTCAGCAACAGGTGTGACTGAAATAGCCAAATGCACTAATTTGAAGGGGTGTCCATGTACTTTTGTATACAGTATATAGTGTTGGTGCAGCCTACCCATTTTTTCCCCCTCGCTTTGGTAACTCCTACTTGGTATTTTCCAGGTTTTTTATTAAAACATTTATACATTTATATATTTTTGGCACATCTGAGGACAAAAAGAAAAACGCTGTTTTACAGCTTTTACTTTTGTTGTAACGTACATTCTACACACATTTGACATGCCTGGAATTTAGCAATAAAAGTAATTTGATATACACTTAACTAAATTATAAATGCACAGGTCCCATCTTTCATGAGCTGAAATAAAATACCCCAGAAATGTTCCATATGCAAAATAGCGTATTTCTCTCAAATGTTATGCACACATTTGTTTACATCCCTGTTAGTGAGCATTTTATCCTTTGTCAAGATATGCCACACCTGTCAGGTGGATGGATTATCAAGAAGCTGATTAAACAGCATGATATTACACAGGTGCACCTTGTGCTGGGGACAATAAAAGGCCACTCTAAAATGTGCAGTTGTCTCAAGTTGAGGGAGCGTGCAATTGGCATGATGGCGGCAGGAATATCCACCAGAGCTGTTGCCAGAGTGTTTATTTCTCTACCATAAGCCGCCTCCGACGTTTTGGAGAATTTGGCAGTACATCCAACCGGCCTCACAACCGCAGACCACATGTAACCGCGTAAGCCCAGGACCTCCAACTTCGGCTGAGGAGTATTTCTGTCTGTAATAAAGCCCTTTTGTGGGGAAAAAAATGTATTCTGATTGGCTCGGCCTAGCTCCCAAGTGGGTGTGAAATCCATAGATCAGGGCCTAATGAATTTATTTAACTTGACTGATTTCCTTATAGGAACTGTAACTCAGCAAAATCTTTGAAATAGTTGCATGTTCTTTATACCTTACATCTGGATAGATAGTACTGATGCATTATATATTATACATCGTGTTCAGTCATAACTATTATAGAACATGAGCTTTTAACCCCTCCTCAGCTACTCTCAGTCCATCCCCCCTATCTCCTTAACCCCTCTCCTTAGCTACTCTGTCTATCCAACCTATCTCCATAAACTCTTAGGATTTCCATGCATTGTACCATATATTTTCAACTGTGCTGTGATGTTTCACAAATTCTGAACCCATCCAATCGCATAGTATCTACTGATTGTAAGTTAAAGATAAATATTTTCACTAAAAGTATTATATTCAGTGGCGCAACTTTGGTTTCAGAAGTGGGGGGGGATATTTTTTTATTTTACTTTTCTATGTCGGATAAACAGTCCAGACAGCCTACCCGACTGCTCGGAGAAGTCTGCATGGTCCTAAAGCACACATTTTCCTCGTTTTGTATCACAATGCAATTTCAGAATGTGGAGGGGGGGGGGGGGGGCATGTCGTCCCTAGTGAAAGTTACGCCCTTGATTATATTGTTGTTGGACTATGGCTTTCCAAATCTCCCAAAAGTGCTATTTGCAGGGTTCGTTTTAAATAAATGTGATTTTTCCAGCCATTCCCTGAATCTGGGACCAGAAACAAGCTACATAGGGGCAATACTAGAATAAGTAATGTAATGATTCTGTCGCTTTGTAGCAAAATCTGCAGAGCTGGGTTGGTTGTACCCCCATATATATATATTTCTGGTTGCCAGAAATTTGTATAATCATGTAAAGTTTTTTGAATCAAGCATTGTTTTGCGTATCAGTTCATAAACCATGTGCCATGGACGGAATCAGTACATCGAAAATCTCTTTCCAGCCTGTATGGCACCGCTGTCAACATTTGTCCTCAAGTAAAGCTGGGAGATATATATATATTATTGCCAATTTTTGTCTTTAACAAAGGACAAACAAGTTTCCTTCCTTCTCCCCTTCCACTTGCCTCCTCCATGTTTGCGGTAATACTATCTGTTGGTTGTAATTTTGGATAGAACTACTATGATTATTATTATCTGACCATGCTGGTCATTTATGAACATTTGGGGTTTTAGGCTGGGTTTCTGTACAGCACTTTGAGATATCAGCTGATGTAATAAGGGCTTTATAAATACATTTGATTTGATAGAACAGATATATGTTTGTTAACTGCACGTGATGCTGCAGAAATGTTTTGGTACCTTTTCCCCAGATTTGTGCCTCGATACAATCCTGTTTCTAAGGACAATTCCTTCAACTTAATGGTTTGGTTTTTTCTCTGACATGTAAAATATTAAGACCCCTTGACTTGTTCTACATTTTGTCCACATAAAAAAAAATCCTCAATCTACATACAAGACCCCATAATGACAAAGTTGAAGACAAGTTTAAAAAACTAAACACAGAAATACCTTATTTACATAAGTATTCAGACCCTTTGCTATCAGACTCTAAATTGAGCTCAGGAGCATCCTGTTTCCATTGATCATCCTTGAGATGTTTCTACAACTTGATTGGAGTCCACCTGTGGTAAATACAATTGATTGGACATGATTTGGAAAGGCACACACCTGTCTATATAAGGTCCCACAGTTGACAGTGCATGTCAGAGCAAAAACCAAGCCATGAGGTCGAAGGAATTGTCCGTAGTGCTCCGAGACAGGATTGTGTCGAGGCACAGATCTGGGGAAGGGTACCAAAACATTTCTGCAGCATTGAAGGTCCCCAAGAACACAGTGGCCTCCATCATTCTTAAATGGAAGAAGTTTGGAACCACCAAGACTCTTCCTAGAGCTGGCCGCCCGGCCAAACTGAGCAATCGGGGGAGAAGGGCCTTGGTCAGGGAGGTGACCAAGAACCCAATGGTCACTCTGACAGAGCTCCAGAGTTCCTCTGTGGAGATGAGAGAACCTTCCAGAAGGACAACAATCTCTGCAGCACTCCACCAATCAGGCCTTTATGGTAGAGTGGCCAGACGGAAGCCCCTCCTCAGTAAAAGCACAACAGCCTGCTTTGAGTTTGCCAAAAGGCACCTCAAACCATGAGAAACAAAATTCTCTGGTCAGATGAAACATAGATTTGACTCTTTGGCCTGAATGCCAAGCGTCACATTTGGAAGAAACCTGGCACCATCGCTATGGTGAAGCATGGTGGTGGCAGCCTCATGTTGTGAGGATGTTTTTCAGCGGCAGAGACTGGTAGACTCGTCAGGATCGAGGGAAAAATGAACAGAGCAAAGCACAGAGTGAATCTTGATGAAAACAGAAAGATCCTTATTGAAAACCTGCTCCAGAGCTCTCAGGACCTCAGACTGGGGTAAAGGCTCACCTTCCAACAGGACAACAACCCTAAGCACACAGCCAAGACAACGCAGGAGTGGCTTCGGGACAAGTCTCTAAATGTCCTTGAGTGACCCAGCCAGAACCCGGACTTGAACCCGATCGAACATTTCTGGAGAGACCTGAAAATAACTGTGCAGCGACGCTCCACATACAACCTGACAGAGCTTAAGAGGATCGGTAAAGAAATGGGAGAAATTCCCCAAATACAGGTGTGCCAAGCTTATAGCGTCATACCCAAGAAGACTCGAGGCTGTAATCGCTGCCAAAGGTGCTTCAACAAAGTACTGAGTAAAGGGTCTGAATACTGATGTAAATAATAGTCATTTATTTTTTTTATTGATAAAAACCTGCTTTTGCTTTCCCATTCTGGGGTATTGTACGTAGATATGTTGAGGGGAAAAAAACGACTTAAATCAATTTTAGAAAAAGGCTGTAATGTAAGAAAATGTGGAAAAGGTCAAGGGGTCTCAATACTTTCCGAATGCGCTGAATTGTGACAGTGGACAACATCGTTTTACTTCGACATTAATACTTTGAGAATTAGCCATTATTTACTACTTTATACCGAGGGTTACTATACATAACTCTAACTCACTGTTTAAGAGATTCTCCAAAATGCAAATAGTCCAGGCATTTATTTCTAAATTCTAGTCGTACTTTATCAAAGGCCTTTTCA